>NW_027142102.1:110000-117500 GCF_036365525.1 Heterodontus francisci | reverse complement strand
GGACAGGCGGGAAAGGGTGGCGGCAGCCGGTTGAAGTCCCGACCCTGGGCAGCCTCCCGGTCCTACCTCCATAACTTCGGCGAGGAGGGTCCGATCCCCGCGCGGTCGACGGCAGGCGGTAGGGCTCGGAGGGGCGCGGCCTGGTCCGCGAGTGCCCCGGCGCCGCCCCTCTGCCCGTCCGAGGGACAGTAGGAAATGGCCATACCGCTTTCCGGCCGATTGCCGCCGGACGTCCGGCCGCATTCGCTCGGTCTGCGCGGCCGGCGGTAGCCGGGGGCGAGGGGCATCGGGCGGTGGCGGAACCAGGCCGGCCCGACCGCTGGGGGCCGCCCGGGCGACGTTTGAATCTGTCGGGTCGGACCGCCGAATCCCGCGGGATTTCGGGATCGAATCTGCGGGTGGAATCGGCACCTCGTCCCGCTGTCCGGTTCCCCCCCCCGGTCGACTGCAACGGGTTTCCGAGGCCCGTCGGTCAGGCGCGGTTCGCTCCGCAATCCGCCGGCCGATCGGCACCGGGCGGGGCTCTACGGAAAGAGGGGACCCTCCCGCGTCGAGTGCCGGCGCACCGACCCCGCAGGCTGACCGGGAAGGTGAAGACTCACCCCGCTGAATGCCCGGCCCCGGGTACCCTCCGGCTCCGGGGCCATAACTTCGGGGAGGGAGGTCCGATCCCCGCGCGGTCGACGGCAGGCGGTAGGGCTCGGAGGGGCGCGGCCTGGTCCGCGAGTGCCCCGGCGCCGCCCCTCTGCCCGTCCGAGGGACAGTAGGAAATGGCCATACCGCTTTCCGGCCGATTGCCGCCGGACGTCCGGCCGCATTCGCTCGGTCTGCGCGGCCGGCGGTAGCCGGGGGCGAGGGGCATCGGGCGGTGGCGGAACCAGGCCGGCCCGACCGCTGGGGGCCGCCCGGGCGACGTTTGAATCTGTCGGGTCGGACCGCCGAATCCCGCGGGATTTCGGGATCGAATCTGCGGGTGGAATCGGCACCTCGTCCCGCTGTCCGGTTCCCCCCCGGTCGACTGCAACGGGTTTCCGAGGCCCGTCGGTCAGGCGCGGTTCGCTCCGCAATCCGCCGGCCGATCGGCACCGGGCGGGGCTCTACGGAAAGAGGGGACCCTCCGGCGTCGAGTGCCGGCGCACCGACCCCGCAGGCTGACCGGGAAGGTGAAGACTCACCCCGCTGAATGCCCGGCCCCGGGCACCCTCCGGCGCCGGGGCCATAACTTCGGGGAGGGAGGTCCGAGCTCCGCGCGGTCGACGGCAGGTGAAAGGGGCCGGTGCGCCGCGGAAGGCGACAGCAGTCCCGTCAGGCTGCACCTCTGCTCGGGCGAACGGCGTCAGGAAAAGGGGAGAGCACTTCCCCACCGATAGCTCCGGAACGCCCGGACCCATTGGCCCGCGGCACCGGTGGCTGCTAGAGGGCCTCCGGCGCCGTCAGCCGGGGTACGTCCCAGGCCGGCCGGACGGCGGGCAGCCGGAGGCAACGGCCTGGAACGGAGCCAGACTTGAGTCGTTCCGTGTGCCGTGGGCAAAAAGGCAGGGCTGCGGGTCAGCGCAGTTTGGCAAACCTAGCCGCAAGTGCGGGAAGGGCGGAGGAGCACACGGACGCCGCCTTCCCAAACTGAGCCCAAAGTGCCCAGGCATGCCCCCTTGATCTCGCCTAATCAGTGAGCCCAAAATAATTTCAGAGTGTGGAAACCTCATCCAAAAAGGTCGAAAAGAACGGCCAGAGATCAAGTCCGAAAGGGGAAATCAGTAACAAGCAAGCAGAGTAATCATTAACCAAAAAGCGCAAAATTATGTTAAAAGTGTGAAATCATTAACCAAAAACTCGAAAATAATGTCCAGAGACCAAGTCCGAAAGTACAAATAATTAACCAGTAAGCAGAGTCATCATTAACCAAAAATCGCAAAAGTAAGTAAAAAGTGTGAAATCATTAACCAAAAATCGCAAAAGTAAGTAAAAAGTGTGAAATCATTAACCAAAAACTCGAAAATAATCTCCAGAGACTAAGTCCGAAAGGGCAAATGGTTAACCAGTAAGCAGAGTAATCATTAACCAAAAATCGCAAAAATATGTTAAAAGTGTGAAATCATTAACCAAAAACTCGAAAATAATGTGCAGAGACTAAGTCCGAAAGGGCAAATGGTTAACCAGTAAGCAGAGTAATCATTAACCAAAAATCGCAAAAGTAAGTAAAAAGTATGAAATCATTAACCAAAAATCGCAAAAGTAAGTAAAAAGTGTGAAATCATTAACCAAAAACTCGAAAACAATCTCCAGAGACTAAGTCCGAAAGGGCAAATGGTTAACCAGTAAGCAGAGTAATCATTAACCAAAAATCGCAAAAGTAAGTAAAAAGTGTGAAATCATTAACCAAAAATCGCAAAAGTAAGTAAAAAGTGTGAAATCATTAACCAAAAACTCGAAAATAATCTCCAGAGACTAAGTCCGAAAGGGCAAATGGTTAACCAGTAAGCAGAGTCATCATTAACCAAAAATCGCAAAAGTAAGTAAAAAGTGTGAAATCATTAACCAAAAATCGCAAAAGTAAGTAAAAAGTGTGAAATCATTAACCAAAAACTCGAAAATAATCTCCAGAGACTAAGTCCGAAAGGGCAAATGGTTAACCAGTAAGCAGAGTAATCATTAACCAAAAATCGCAAAAATATGTTAAAAGTGTGAAATCATTAACCAAAAACTCGAAAATAATGTGCAGAGACTAAGTCCGAAAGGGCAAATGGTTAACCAGTAAGCAGAGTAATCATTAACCAAAAATCGCAAAAGTAAGTAAAAAGTGTGAAATCATTAACCAAAAATCGCAAAAGTAAGTAAAAAGTGTGAAATCATTAACCAAAAACTCGAAAATAATGTGCAGAGACTAAGTCCGAAAGGGCAAATGGTTAACCAGTAAGCAGAGTAATCATTAACCAAAAAGCGCAAAAATATGTTAAAAGTGTGAAATCATTAACCAAAAACTCGAAAATAATGTGCAGAGACTAAGTCCGAAAGGGCAAATGGTTAACCAGTAAGCAGAGTAATCATTAACCAAAAATCGCAAAAGTAAGTAAAAAGTGTGAAATCATTAACCAAAAATCGCAAAAGTAAGTAAAAAGTGTGAAATCATTAACCAAAAACTCGAAAATAATCTCCAGAGACTAAGTCCGAAAGGGCAAATGGTTAACCAGTAAGCAGAGTAATCATTAACCAAAAATCGCAAAAATATGTTAAAAGTGTGAAATCATTAACCAAAAACTCGAAAATAATGTGCAGAGACTAAGTCCGAAAGGGCAAATGGTTAACCAGTAAGCAGAGTAATCATTAACCAAAAATCGCAAAAGTAAGTAAAAAGTGTGAAATCATTAACCAAAAATCGCAAAAGTAAGTAAAAAGTGTGAAATCATTAACCAAAAACTCGAAAATAATGTGCAGAGACTAAGTCCGAAAGGGCAAATGGTTAACCAGTAAGCAGAGTAATCATTAACCAAAAAGCGCAAAAATATGTTAAAAGTGTGAAATCATTAACCAAAAACTCGAAAATAATGTGCAGAGACTAAGTCCGAAAGGGCAAATGGTTAACCAGTAAGCAGAGTAATCATTAACCAAAAATCGCAAAAGTAAGTAAAAAGTGTGAAATCATTAACCAAAAATCGCAAAAGTAAGTAAAAAGTGTGAAATCATTAACCAAAAACTCGAAAATAATCTCCAGAGACTAAGTCCGAAAGGGCAAATGGTTAACCAGTAAGCAGAGTAATCATTAACCAAAAATCGCAAAAATATGTTAAAAGTGTGAAATCATTAACCAAAAACTCGAAAATAATGTGCAGAGACTAAGTCCGAAAGGGCAAATGGTTAACCAGTAAGCAGAGTAATCATTAACCAAAAATCGCAAAAGTAAGTAAAAAGTGTGAAATCATTAACCAAAAATCGCAAAAGTAAGTAAAAAGTGTGAAATCATTAACCAAAAACTCGAAAATAATGTGCAGAGACTAAGTCCGAAAGGGCAAATGGTTAACCAGTAAGCAGAGTAATCATTAACCAAAAAGCGCAAAAATATGTTAAAAGTGTGAAATCATTAACCAAAAACTCGAAAATAATGTGCAGAGACTAAGTCCGAAAGGGCAAATGGTTAACCAGTAAGCAGAGTAATCATTAACCAAAAATCGCAAAAGTAAGTAAAAAGTGTGAAATCATTAACCAAAAATCGCAAAAGTAAGTAAAAAGTGTGAAATCATTAACCAAAAACTCGAAAATAATCTCCAGAGACTAAGTCCGAAAGGGCAAATGGTTAACCAGTAAGCAGAGTAATCATTAACCAAAAATCGCAAAAATATGTTAAAAGTGTGAAATCATTAACCAAAAACTCGAAAATAATGTGCAGAGACTAAGTCCGAAAGGGCAAATGGTTAACCAGTAAGCAGAGTAATCATTAACCAAAAATCGCAAAAGTAAGTAAAAAGTGTGAAATCATTAACCAAAAATCGCAAAAGTAAGTAAAAAGTGTGAAATCATTAACCAAAAACTCGAAAATAATGTGCAGAGACTAAGTCCGAAAGGGCAAATGGTTAACCAGTAAGCAGAGTAATCATTAACCAAAAAGCGCAAAAATATGTTAAAAGTGTGAAATCATTAACCAAAAACTCGAAAATAATGTGCAGAGACTAAGTCCGAAAGGGCAAATGGTTAACCAGTAAGCAGAGTAATCATTAACCAAAAATCGCAAAAGTAAGTAAAAAGTGTGAAATCATTAACCAAAAATCGCAAAAGTAAGTAAAAAGTGTGAAATCATTAACCAAAAACTCGAAAATAATCTCCAGAGACTAAGTCCGAAAGGGCAAATGGTTAACCAGTAAGCAGAGTAATCATTAACCAAAAATCGCAAAAATATGTTAAAAGTGTGAAATCATTAACCAAAAACTCGAAAATAATGTGCAGAGACTAAGTCCGAAAGGGCAAATGGTTAACCAGTAAGCAGAGTAATCATTAACCAAAAATCGCAAAAGTAAGTAAAAAGTGTGAAATCATTAACCAAAAATCGCAAAAGTAAGTAAAAAGTGTGAAATCATTAACCAAAAACTCGAAAATAATGTGCAGAGACTAAGTCCGAAAGGGCAAATGGTTAACCAGTAAGCAGAGTAATCATTAACCAAAAAGCGCAAAAATATGTTAAAAGTGTGAAATCATTAACCAAAAACTCGAAAATAATGTGCAGAGACTAAGTCCGAAAGGGCAAATGGTTAACCAGTAAGCAGAGTAATCATTAACCAAAAATCGCAAAAGTAAGTAAAAAGTGTGAAATCATTAACCAAAAATCGCAAAAGTAAGTAAAAAGTGTGAAATCATTAACCAAAAACTCGAAAATAATCTCCAGAGACTAAGTCCGAAAGGGCAAATGGTTAACCAGTAAGCAGAGTAATCATTAACCAAAAATCGCAAAAATATGTTAAAAGTGTGAAATCATTAACCAAAAACTCGAAAATAATGTGCAGAGACTAAGTCCGAAAGGGCAAATGGTTAACCAGTAAGCAGAGTAATCATTAACCAAAAAGCGCAAAAATATGTTAAAAGTGTGAAATCATTAACCAAAAACTCGAAAATAATGTGCAGAGACTAAGTCCGAAAGGGCAAATAATTAACCAGTAAGCAGAGTAATCATTAACCAAAAAGCGCAAAAGTAAGTAAAAAGTGTGAAATCATTAACCAAAAAGTCGAAAATAATGCCCAGAGACTAAGTCCGAAAGGGCAAATGGTTAACCAGAAAATCCGTCGAATAATGTCCAGAGACTAAGTCCGAAAGGGCAAATGGTTAACCAGTGGAAGGGCGATCAAGCGGAAAAATTTGCCCCGGTTACCCGGGATGGAGTTCCAGAGGTCCGGCCAGAGTTGTCAAATTCGTCCCGCTGATCGGACGCTTGTCATTCGGGTGGCTGGGGGTTGGCGGGGTATCTGCACAGTAGTAGGAGGTGGCAAGTCGGGACTTGGACGTTTATTCCAAGAGTCCACCCGAGCCTCCAGGTCTGCAGAGACCGACCCTAGCTGCCGCCCAACCGACTTTTAAGCCTTTTTCGGATGGGGATTTTTTCCCATTTTCGTCCATTTTTCGGGTTTTCTGTCGGGCTTAATAGGCGGCAGCCTGACCCCCGGCCGAGGCGGGGGGGGCGCACTCTCCCTTGCGTAAGGGTCCGGATTTGCCCCGGAAAGTGCCCCCGACGGCCTCCCGACCCGGGTGCCTGCAGGGCGGGGGAAAGGGTAGTCCCAGCCGCAGGAAATCATTAACCAAAAGACTTAGCCGTCGGGGCAGAGGCTAAGACCCGGGCTGGTGAAATCATTAACCAAAAGGAATGCACCCTTTTCCGAAAGTGCAGGCCGAAATAAGGCGAGCCTTGGGCCGGGAAGGCCAAAACCCCCAACTCATGGAAGTGTATGGGGTCGGACTCGGCGACTTTCCCGGGCCCCGAGTTGACCTTTCCCCACGGGGGCGGTCAAGTTGCTCCCGCCAAGAGGGCACGTTGCATTTGCTGCCGCTCTAGTCCCCGGGCTAGTTAATCAGTTGCCGTCGGAAGTCCCGATGCCGAAATGAAAAATGGCCGTTGCGGCGATTTGGCGCCTCATTTTCGGAAGGACTACCGGCAGGCAACCCGCCGAATTGACACTTGCGATTCGGGTGGCTGGGGGTTGGCGGGGTACCCGGAGATTTTCGGGAACTCGATTTTCAGAACTTTTGCTGGCAGCGGTTGCACTTGCAAAGTGGCCGAAGAAGTGCTCCCTCAAGGAAGGACCTTCTTTTGAAATAAAAGACCTTCCGAAGAGTGCCTGGAAGTCATTTATGAGCATTTAAGGGTAAATCTGGCGGACTTTCCATGCTCTGTTGCCGGCTCTGAAATATCGCACAGTTGGGTCTAGGCCGGTAGACTGGCTGTGAAAACAGACAAAGTGTTTTGGCGAGCGAGAGAAAACAAGGCCTTGGAACAGATTGGGGGGTGCGGAGGCACACCACACCCACAGGAAAAGAATTAATGAAAAAAAAACCAAAGTCTATGACATGTCTGTTGGTACAGTGAGAAAAGCAAAGAAGGGAGGCTGCGATGGCAGAGCAAAGCCGACCTTCATACAGATATACATGTCAAAGAAAGAAACTATGCCCGCAAAAGACTTGGTGCGAAATAACAAGGCTCCTTGTGAACGGTTATCTTTGTCTGTCAGGCGCAGATTGTGGCGGCGTCGCCTGGTTTCCTTGGGTTGCACTACATGTATGTCCTATTCTCAAACGAAAAGTGCGTGCCCAGAATTTTGTCCAAGTTAGGCGACGCACGCCGGCTGGCATCACCTCTCCGTGCGAGCGCCGAAAGCTTTGGTCGACCTGTTTGGCTACGCTGGTCGCGGTTGCTCCTTACAGTGATGGGGACGGAAAACCGATGCGAGTTGACCAGGCGACGTCAACCAAGTTGCATGCTTTCTCCCCCCCCCCCCCCCCGCCGCCGCCAACCCCACACTGTGTGA
>NW_027142102.1:95000-97500 GCF_036365525.1 Heterodontus francisci | reverse complement strand
GACTTGAGTCGTTCCGTGTGCCGTGGGCAAAAAGGCAGGGCTGCGGGTCAGCGCAGTTTGGCAAACCTAGCCGCAAGTGCGGGAAGGGCGGAGGAGCACACGGACGCCGCCTTCCCAAACTGAGCCCAAAGTGCCCAGGCATGCCCCCTTGATCTCGCCTAATCAGTGAGCCCAAAATAATTTCAGAGTGTGGAAACCTCATCCAAAAAGGTCGAAAAGAACGGCCAGAGATCAAGTCCGAAAGGGGAAATCAGTAACAAGCAAGCAGAGTAATCATTAACCAAAAAGCGCAAAATTATGTTAAAAGTGTGAAATCATTAACCAAAAACTCGAAAATAATGTCCAGAGACCAAGTCCGAAAGTACAAATAATTAACCAGTAAGCAGAGTCATCATTAACCAAAAATCGCAAAAGTAAGTAAAAAGTGTGAAATCATTAACCAAAAATCGCAAAAGTAAGTAAAAAGTGTGAAATCATTAACCAAAAACTCGAAAATAATCTCCAGAGACTAAGTCCGAAAGGGCAAATGGTTAACCAGTAAGCAGAGTAATCATTAACCAAAAATCGCAAAAATATGTTAAAAGTGTGAAATCATTAACCAAAAACTCGAAAATAATGTGCAGAGACTAAGTCCGAAAGGGCAAATGGTTAACCAGTAAGCAGAGTAATCATTAACCAAAAATCGCAAAAGTAAGTAAAAAGTATGAAATCATTAACCAAAAATCGCAAAAGTAAGTAAAAAGTGTGAAATCATTAACCAAAAACTCGAAAACAATCTCCAGAGACTAAGTCCGAAAGGGCAAATGGTTAACCAGTAAGCAGAGTAATCATTAACCAAAAATCGCAAAAGTAAGTAAAAAGTGTGAAATCATTAACCAAAAATCGCAAAAGTAAGTAAAAAGTGTGAAATCATTAACCAAAAACTCGAAAATAATCTCCAGAGACTAAGTCCGAAAGGGCAAATGGTTAACCAGTAAGCAGAGTCATCATTAACCAAAAATCGCAAAAGTAAGTAAAAAGTGTGAAATCATTAACCAAAAATCGCAAAAGTAAGTAAAAAGTGTGAAATCATTAACCAAAAACTCGAAAATAATCTCCAGAGACTAAGTCCGAAAGGGCAAATGGTTAACCAGTAAGCAGAGTAATCATTAACCAAAAATCGCAAAAATATGTTAAAAGTGTGAAATCATTAACCAAAAACTCGAAAATAATGTGCAGAGACTAAGTCCGAAAGGGCAAATGGTTAACCAGTAAGCAGAGTAATCATTAACCAAAAATCGCAAAAGTAAGTAAAAAGTGTGAAATCATTAACCAAAAATCGCAAAAGTAAGTAAAAAGTGTGAAATCATTAACCAAAAACTCGAAAATAATCTCCAGAGACTAAGTCCGAAAGGGCAAATGGTTAACCAGTAAGCAGAGTAATCATTAACCAAAAATCGCAAAAATATGTTAAAAGTGTGAAATCATTAACCAAAAACTCGAAAATAATGTGCAGAGACTAAGTCCGAAAGGGCAAATGGTTAACCAGTAAGCAGAGTAATCATTAACCAAAAAGCGCAAAAATATGTTAAAAGTGTGAAATCATTAACCAAAAACTCGAAAATAATGTGCAGAGACTAAGTCCGAAAGGGCAAATAATTAACCAGTAAGCAGAGTAATCATTAACCAAAAAGCGCAAAAGTAAGTAAAAAGTGTGAAATCATTAACCAAAAAGTCGAAAATAATGCCCAGAGACTAAGTCCGAAAGGGCAAATGGTTAACCAGAAAATCCGTCGAATAATGTCCAGAGACTAAGTCCGAAAGGGCAAATGGTTAACCAGTGGAAGGGCGATCAAGCGGAAAAATTTGCCCCGGTTACCCGGGATGGAGTTCCAGAGGTCCGGCCAGAGTTGTCAAATTCGTCCCGCTGATCGGACGCTTGTCATTCGGGTGGCTGGGGGTTGGCGGGGTATCTGCACAGTAGTAGGAGGTGGCAAGTCGGGACTTGGACGTTTATTCCAAGAGTCCACCCGAGCCTCCAGGTCTGCAGAGACCGACCCTAGCTGCCGCCCAACCGACTTTTAAGCCTTTTTCGGATGGGGATTTTTTCCCATTTTCGTCCATTTTTCGGGTTTTCTGTCGGGCTTAATAGGCGGCAGCCTGACCCCCGGCCGAGGCGGGGGGGGCGCACTCTCCCTTGCGTAAGGGTCCGGATTTGCCCCGGAAAGTGCCCCCGACGGCCTCCCGACCCGGGTGCCTGCAGGGCGGGGGAAAGGGTAGTCCCAGCCGCAGGAAATCATTAACCAAAAGACTTAGCCGTCGGGGCAGAGGCTAAGACCCGGGCTGGTGAAATCATTAACCAAAAGGAATGCACCCTTTTCCGAAAGTGCAGGCCGAAATAAGGCGAGCCTTGGGCCGGGAAGGCCAAAACCCCCAACTCATGGAAGTGTATGGGGTCGGACTCGGCGACTTTCCCGGGCCCCGAGTTGACCTTTCCCCACGGGGGCGGTCAAGTTGCTCC
>NW_027142102.1:72500-82500 GCF_036365525.1 Heterodontus francisci | reverse complement strand
TCCGCCGGCCGATCGGCACCGGGCGGGGCTCTACGGAAAGAGGGGACCCTCCCGCGTCGAGTGCCGGCGCACCGACCCCGCAGGCTGACCGGGAAGGTGAAGACTCACCCCGCTGAATGCCCGGCCCCGGGTACCCTCCGGCTCCGGGGCCATAACTTCGGGGAGGGAGGTCCGATCCCCGCGCGGTCGACGGCAGGCGGTAGGGCTCGGAGGGGCGCGGCCTGGTCCGCGAGTGCCCCGGCGCCGCCCCTCTGCCCGTCCGAGGGACAGTAGGAAATGGCCATACCGCTTTCCGGCCGATTGCCGCCGGACGTCCGGCCGCATTCGCTCGGTCTGCGCGGCCGGCGGTAGCCGGGGGCGAGGGGCATCGGGCGGTGGCGGAACCAGGCCGGCCCGACCGCTGGGGGCCGCCCGGGCGACGTTTGAATCTGTCGGGTCGGACCGCCGAATCCCGCGGGATTTCGGGATCGAATCTGCGGGTGGAATCGGCACCTCGTCCCGCTGTCCGGTTCCCCCCCGGTCGACTGCAACGGGTTTCCGAGGCCCGTCGGTCAGGCGCGGTTCGCTCCGCAATCCGCCGGCCGATCGGCACCGGGCGGGGCTCTACGGAAAGAGGGGACCCTCCGGCGTCGAGTGCCGGCGCACCGACCCCGCAGGCTGACCGGGAAGGTGAAGACTCACCCCGCTGAATGCCCGGCCCCGGGCACCCTCCGGCGCCGGGGCCATAACTTCGGGGAGGGAGGTCCGAGCTCCGCGCGGTCGACGGCAGGTGAAAGGGGCCGGTGCGCCGCGGAAGGCGACAGCAGTCCCGTCAGGCTGCACCTCTGCTCGGGCGAACGGCGTCAGGAAAAGGGGAGAGCACTTCCCCACCGATAGCTCCGGAACGCCCGGACCCATTGGCCCGCGGCACCGGTGGCTGCTAGAGGGCCTCCGGCGCCGTCAGCCGGGGTACGTCCCAGGCCGGCCGGACGGCGGGCAGCCGGAGGCAACGGCCTGGAACGGAGCCAGACTTGAGTCGTTCCGTGTGCCGTGGGCAAAAAGGCAGGGCTGCGGGTCAGCGCAGTTTGGCAAACCTAGCCGCAAGTGCGGGAAGGGCGGAGGAGCACACGGACGCCGCCTTCCCAAACTGAGCCCAAAGTGCCCAGGCATGCCCCCTTGATCTCGCCTAATCAGTGAGCCCAAAATAATTTCAGAGTGTGGAAACCTCATCCAAAAAGGTCGAAAAGAACGGCCAGAGATCAAGTCCGAAAGGGGAAATCAGTAACAAGCAAGCAGAGTAATCATTAACCAAAAAGCGCAAAATTATGTTAAAAGTGTGAAATCATTAACCAAAAACTCGAAAATAATGTCCAGAGACCAAGTCCGAAAGTACAAATAATTAACCAGTAAGCAGAGTCATCATTAACCAAAAATCGCAAAAGTAAGTAAAAAGTGTGAAATCATTAACCAAAAATCGCAAAAGTAAGTAAAAAGTGTGAAATCATTAACCAAAAACTCGAAAATAATCTCCAGAGACTAAGTCCGAAAGGGCAAATGGTTAACCAGTAAGCAGAGTAATCATTAACCAAAAATCGCAAAAATATGTTAAAAGTGTGAAATCATTAACCAAAAACTCGAAAATAATGTGCAGAGACTAAGTCCGAAAGGGCAAATGGTTAACCAGTAAGCAGAGTAATCATTAACCAAAAATCGCAAAAGTAAGTAAAAAGTATGAAATCATTAACCAAAAATCGCAAAAGTAAGTAAAAAGTGTGAAATCATTAACCAAAAACTCGAAAACAATCTCCAGAGACTAAGTCCGAAAGGGCAAATGGTTAACCAGTAAGCAGAGTAATCATTAACCAAAAATCGCAAAAGTAAGTAAAAAGTGTGAAATCATTAACCAAAAATCGCAAAAGTAAGTAAAAAGTGTGAAATCATTAACCAAAAACTCGAAAATAATCTCCAGAGACTAAGTCCGAAAGGGCAAATGGTTAACCAGTAAGCAGAGTCATCATTAACCAAAAATCGCAAAAGTAAGTAAAAAGTGTGAAATCATTAACCAAAAATCGCAAAAGTAAGTAAAAAGTGTGAAATCATTAACCAAAAACTCGAAAATAATCTCCAGAGACTAAGTCCGAAAGGGCAAATGGTTAACCAGTAAGCAGAGTAATCATTAACCAAAAATCGCAAAAATATGTTAAAAGTGTGAAATCATTAACCAAAAACTCGAAAATAATGTGCAGAGACTAAGTCCGAAAGGGCAAATGGTTAACCAGTAAGCAGAGTAATCATTAACCAAAAATCGCAAAAGTAAGTAAAAAGTGTGAAATCATTAACCAAAAATCGCAAAAGTAAGTAAAAAGTGTGAAATCATTAACCAAAAACTCGAAAATAATGTGCAGAGACTAAGTCCGAAAGGGCAAATGGTTAACCAGTAAGCAGAGTAATCATTAACCAAAAAGCGCAAAAATATGTTAAAAGTGTGAAATCATTAACCAAAAACTCGAAAATAATGTGCAGAGACTAAGTCCGAAAGGGCAAATGGTTAACCAGTAAGCAGAGTAATCATTAACCAAAAATCGCAAAAGTAAGTAAAAAGTGTGAAATCATTAACCAAAAATCGCAAAAGTAAGTAAAAAGTGTGAAATCATTAACCAAAAACTCGAAAATAATCTCCAGAGACTAAGTCCGAAAGGGCAAATGGTTAACCAGTAAGCAGAGTAATCATTAACCAAAAATCGCAAAAATATGTTAAAAGTGTGAAATCATTAACCAAAAACTCGAAAATAATGTGCAGAGACTAAGTCCGAAAGGGCAAATGGTTAACCAGTAAGCAGAGTAATCATTAACCAAAAATCGCAAAAGTAAGTAAAAAGTGTGAAATCATTAACCAAAAATCGCAAAAGTAAGTAAAAAGTGTGAAATCATTAACCAAAAACTCGAAAATAATGTGCAGAGACTAAGTCCGAAAGGGCAAATGGTTAACCAGTAAGCAGAGTAATCATTAACCAAAAAGCGCAAAAATATGTTAAAAGTGTGAAATCATTAACCAAAAACTCGAAAATAATGTGCAGAGACTAAGTCCGAAAGGGCAAATGGTTAACCAGTAAGCAGAGTAATCATTAACCAAAAATCGCAAAAGTAAGTAAAAAGTGTGAAATCATTAACCAAAAATCGCAAAAGTAAGTAAAAAGTGTGAAATCATTAACCAAAAACTCGAAAATAATCTCCAGAGACTAAGTCCGAAAGGGCAAATGGTTAACCAGTAAGCAGAGTAATCATTAACCAAAAATCGCAAAAATATGTTAAAAGTGTGAAATCATTAACCAAAAACTCGAAAATAATGTGCAGAGACTAAGTCCGAAAGGGCAAATGGTTAACCAGTAAGCAGAGTAATCATTAACCAAAAATCGCAAAAGTAAGTAAAAAGTGTGAAATCATTAACCAAAAATCGCAAAAGTAAGTAAAAAGTGTGAAATCATTAACCAAAAACTCGAAAATAATGTGCAGAGACTAAGTCCGAAAGGGCAAATGGTTAACCAGTAAGCAGAGTAATCATTAACCAAAAAGCGCAAAAATATGTTAAAAGTGTGAAATCATTAACCAAAAACTCGAAAATAATGTGCAGAGACTAAGTCCGAAAGGGCAAATGGTTAACCAGTAAGCAGAGTAATCATTAACCAAAAATCGCAAAAATATGTTAAAAGTGTGAAATCATTAACCAAAAACTCGAAAATAATGTGCAGAGACTAAGTCCGAAAGGGCAAATGGTTAACCAGTAAGCAGAGTAATCATTAACCAAAAATCGCAAAAGTAAGTAAAAAGTGTGAAATCATTAACCAAAAATCGCAAAAGTAAGTAAAAAGTGTGAAATCATTAACCAAAAACTCGAAAATAATGTGCAGAGACTAAGTCCGAAAGGGCAAATGGTTAACCAGTAAGCAGAGTAATCATTAACCAAAAAGCGCAAAAATATGTTAAAAGTGTGAAATCATTAACCAAAAACTCGAAAATAATGTGCAGAGACTAAGTCCGAAAGGGCAAATGGTTAACCAGTAAGCAGAGTAATCATTAACCAAAAATCGCAAAAGTAAGTAAAAAGTGTGAAATCATTAACCAAAAATCGCAAAAGTAAGTAAAAAGTGTGAAATCATTAACCAAAAACTCGAAAATAATCTCCAGAGACTAAGTCCGAAAGGGCAAATGGTTAACCAGTAAGCAGAGTAATCATTAACCAAAAATCGCAAAAATATGTTAAAAGTGTGAAATCATTAACCAAAAACTCGAAAATAATGTGCAGAGACTAAGTCCGAAAGGGCAAATGGTTAACCAGTAAGCAGAGTAATCATTAACCAAAAATCGCAAAAGTAAGTAAAAAGTGTGAAATCATTAACCAAAAATCGCAAAAGTAAGTAAAAAGTGTGAAATCATTAACCAAAAACTCGAAAATAATGTGCAGAGACTAAGTCCGAAAGGGCAAATGGTTAACCAGTAAGCAGAGTAATCATTAACCAAAAAGCGCAAAAATATGTTAAAAGTGTGAAATCATTAACCAAAAACTCGAAAATAATGTGCAGAGACTAAGTCCGAAAGGGCAAATGGTTAACCAGTAAGCAGAGTAATCATTAACCAAAAATCGCAAAAGTAAGTAAAAAGTGTGAAATCATTAACCAAAAATCGCAAAAGTAAGTAAAAAGTGTGAAATCATTAACCAAAAACTCGAAAATAATCTCCAGAGACTAAGTCCGAAAGGGCAAATGGTTAACCAGTAAGCAGAGTAATCATTAACCAAAAATCGCAAAAATATGTTAAAAGTGTGAAATCATTAACCAAAAACTCGAAAATAATGTGCAGAGACTAAGTCCGAAAGGGCAAATGGTTAACCAGTAAGCAGAGTAATCATTAACCAAAAATCGCAAAAGTAAGTAAAAAGTGTGAAATCATTAACCAAAAATCGCAAAAGTAAGTAAAAAGTGTGAAATCATTAACCAAAAACTCGAAAATAATGTGCAGAGACTAAGTCCGAAAGGGCAAATGGTTAACCAGTAAGCAGAGTAATCATTAACCAAAAAGCGCAAAAATATGTTAAAAGTGTGAAATCATTAACCAAAAACTCGAAAATAATGTGCAGAGACTAAGTCCGAAAGGGCAAATGGTTAACCAGTAAGCAGAGTAATCATTAACCAAAAATCGCAAAAGTAAGTAAAAAGTGTGAAATCATTAACCAAAAATCGCAAAAGTAAGTAAAAAGTGTGAAATCATTAACCAAAAACTCGAAAATAATCTCCAGAGACTAAGTCCGAAAGGGCAAATGGTTAACCAGTAAGCAGAGTAATCATTAACCAAAAATCGCAAAAATATGTTAAAAGTGTGAAATCATTAACCAAAAACTCGAAAATAATGTGCAGAGACTAAGTCCGAAAGGGCAAATGGTTAACCAGTAAGCAGAGTAATCATTAACCAAAAATCGCAAAAGTAAGTAAAAAGTGTGAAATCATTAACCAAAAATCGCAAAAGTAAGTAAAAAGTGTGAAATCATTAACCAAAAACTCGAAAATAATGTGCAGAGACTAAGTCCGAAAGGGCAAATGGTTAACCAGTAAGCAGAGTAATCATTAACCAAAAAGCGCAAAAATATGTTAAAAGTGTGAAATCATTAACCAAAAACTCGAAAATAATGTGCAGAGACTAAGTCCGAAAGGGCAAATGGTTAACCAGTAAGCAGAGTAATCATTAACCAAAAATCGCAAAAGTAAGTAAAAAGTGTGAAATCATTAACCAAAAATCGCAAAAGTAAGTAAAAAGTGTGAAATCATTAACCAAAAACTCGAAAATAATCTCCAGAGACTAAGTCCGAAAGGGCAAATGGTTAACCAGTAAGCAGAGTAATCATTAACCAAAAATCGCAAAAATATGTTAAAAGTGTGAAATCATTAACCAAAAACTCGAAAATAATGTGCAGAGACTAAGTCCGAAAGGGCAAATGGTTAACCAGTAAGCAGAGTAATCATTAACCAAAAATCGCAAAAGTAAGTAAAAAGTGTGAAATCATTAACCAAAAATCGCAAAAGTAAGTAAAAAGTGTGAAATCATTAACCAAAAACTCGAAAATAATGTGCAGAGACTAAGTCCGAAAGGGCAAATGGTTAACCAGTAAGCAGAGTAATCATTAACCAAAAAGCGCAAAAATATGTTAAAAGTGTGAAATCATTAACCAAAAACTCGAAAATAATGTGCAGAGACTAAGTCCGAAAGGGCAAATGGTTAACCAGTAAGCAGAGTAATCATTAACCAAAAATCGCAAAAGTAAGTAAAAAGTGTGAAATCATTAACCAAAAATCGCAAAAGTAAGTAAAAAGTGTGAAATCATTAACCAAAAACTCGAAAATAATCTCCAGAGACTAAGTCCGAAAGGGCAAATGGTTAACCAGTAAGCAGAGTAATCATTAACCAAAAATCGCAAAAATATGTTAAAAGTGTGAAATCATTAACCAAAAACTCGAAAATAATGTGCAGAGACTAAGTCCGAAAGGGCAAATGGTTAACCAGTAAGCAGAGTAATCATTAACCAAAAATCGCAAAAGTAAGTAAAAAGTGTGAAATCATTAACCAAAAATCGCAAAAGTAAGTAAAAAGTGTGAAATCATTAACCAAAAACTCGAAAATAATGTGCAGAGACTAAGTCCGAAAGGGCAAATGGTTAACCAGTAAGCAGAGTAATCATTAACCAAAAAGCGCAAAAATATGTTAAAAGTGTGAAATCATTAACCAAAAACTCGAAAATAATGTGCAGAGACTAAGTCCGAAAGGGCAAATGGTTAACCAGTAAGCAGAGTAATCATTAACCAAAAATCGCAAAAATATGTTAAAAGTGTGAAATCATTAACCAAAAACTCGAAAATAATGTGCAGAGACTAAGTCCGAAAGGGCAAATGGTTAACCAGTAAGCAGAGTAATCATTAACCAAAAATCGCAAAAGTAAGTAAAAAGTGTGAAATCATTAACCAAAAATCGCAAAAGTAAGTAAAAAGTGTGAAATCATTAACCAAAAACTCGAAAATAATGTGCAGAGACTAAGTCCGAAAGGGCAAATGGTTAACCAGTAAGCAGAGTAATCATTAACCAAAAAGCGCAAAAATATGTTAAAAGTGTGAAATCATTAACCAAAAACTCGAAAATAATGTGCAGAGACTAAGTCCGAAAGGGCAAATGGTTAACCAGTAAGCAGAGTAATCATTAACCAAAAATCGCAAAAGTAAGTAAAAAGTGTGAAATCATTAACCAAAAATCGCAAAAGTAAGTAAAAAGTGTGAAATCATTAACCAAAAACTCGAAAATAATCTCCAGAGACTAAGTCCGAAAGGGCAAATGGTTAACCAGTAAGCAGAGTAATCATTAACCAAAAATCGCAAAAATATGTTAAAAGTGTGAAATCATTAACCAAAAACTCGAAAATAATGTGCAGAGACTAAGTCCGAAAGGGCAAATGGTTAACCAGTAAGCAGAGTAATCATTAACCAAAAATCGCAAAAGTAAGTAAAAAGTGTGAAATCATTAACCAAAAATCGCAAAAGTAAGTAAAAAGTGTGAAATCATTAACCAAAAACTCGAAAATAATGTGCAGAGACTAAGTCCGAAAGGGCAAATGGTTAACCAGTAAGCAGAGTAATCATTAACCAAAAAGCGCAAAAATATGTTAAAAGTGTGAAATCATTAACCAAAAACTCGAAAATAATGTGCAGAGACTAAGTCCGAAAGGGCAAATGGTTAACCAGTAAGCAGAGTAATCATTAACCAAAAATCGCAAAAGTAAGTAAAAAGTGTGAAATCATTAACCAAAAATCGCAAAAGTAAGTAAAAAGTGTGAAATCATTAACCAAAAACTCGAAAATAATCTCCAGAGACTAAGTCCGAAAGGGCAAATGGTTAACCAGTAAGCAGAGTAATCATTAACCAAAAATCGCAAAAATATGTTAAAAGTGTGAAATCATTAACCAAAAACTCGAAAATAATGTGCAGAGACTAAGTCCGAAAGGGCAAATGGTTAACCAGTAAGCAGAGTAATCATTAACCAAAAATCGCAAAAGTAAGTAAAAAGTGTGAAATCATTAACCAAAAATCGCAAAAGTAAGTAAAAAGTGTGAAATCATTAACCAAAAACTCGAAAATAATCTCCAGAGACTAAGTCCGAAAGGGCAAATGGTTAACCAGTAAGCAGAGTAATCATTAACCAAAAAGCGCAAAAATATGTTAAAAGTGTGAAATCATTAACCAAAAACTCGAAAATAATGTGCAGAGACTAAGTCCGAAAGGGCAAATGGTTAACCAGTAAGCAGAGTAATCATTAACCAAAAATCGCAAAAATATGTTAAAAGTGTGAAATCATTAACCAAAAACTCGAAAATAATGTGCAGAGACTAAGTCCGAAAGGGCAAATGGTTAACCAGTAAGCAGAGTAATCATTAACCAAAAATCGCAAAAGTAAGTAAAAAGTGTGAAATCATTAACCAAAAATCGCAAAAGTAAGTAAAAAGTGTGAAATCATTAACCAAAAACTCGAAAATAATGTGCAGAGACTAAGTCCGAAAGGGCAAATGGTTAACCAGTAAGCAGAGTAATCATTAACCAAAAAGCGCAAAAATATGTTAAAAGTGTGAAATCATTAACCAAAAACTCGAAAATAATGTGCAGAGACTAAGTCCGAAAGGGCAAATGGTTAACCAGTAAGCAGAGTAATCATTAACCAAAAATCGCAAAAGTAAGTAAAAAGTGTGAAATCATTAACCAAAAATCGCAAAAGTAAGTAAAAAGTGTGAAATCATTAACCAAAAACTCGAAAATAATCTCCAGAGACTAAGTCCGAAAGGGCAAATGGTTAACCAGTAAGCAGAGTAATCATTAACCAAAAATCGCAAAAATATGTTAAAAGTGTGAAATCATTAACCAAAAACTCGAAAATAATGTGCAGAGACTAAGTCCGAAAGGGCAAATGGTTAACCAGTAAGCAGAGTAATCATTAACCAAAAATCGCAAAAGTAAGTAAAAAGTGTGAAATCATTAACCAAAAATCGCAAAAGTAAGTAAAAAGTGTGAAATCATTAACCAAAAACTCGAAAATAATGTGCAGAGACTAAGTCCGAAAGGGCAAATGGTTAACCAGTAAGCAGAGTAATCATTAACCAAAAAGCGCAAAAATATGTTAAAAGTGTGAAATCATTAACCAAAAACTCGAAAATAATGTGCAGAGACTAAGTCCGAAAGGGCAAATGGTTAACCAGTAAGCAGAGTAATCATTAACCAAAAATCGCAAAAGTAAGTAAAAAGTGTGAAATCATTAACCAAAAATCGCAAAAGTAAGTAAAAAGTGTGAAATCATTAACCAAAAACTCGAAAATAATCTCCAGAGACTAAGTCCGAAAGGGCAAATGGTTAACCAGTAAGCAGAGTAATCATTAACCAAAAATCGCAAAAATATGTTAAAAGTGTGAAATCATTAACCAAAAACTCGAAAATAATGTGCAGAGACTAAGTCCGAAAGGGCAAATGGTTAACCAGTAAGCAGAGTAATCATTAACCAAAAATCGCAAAAGTAAGTAAAAAGTGTGAAATCATTAACCAAAAATCGCAAAAGTAAGTAAAAAGTGTGAAATCATTAACCAAAAACTCGAAAATAATCTCCAGAGACTAAGTCCGAAAGGGCAAATGGTTAACCAGTAAGCAGAGTAATCATTAACCAAAAATCGCAAAAATATGTTAAAAGTGTGAAATCATTAACCAAAAACTCGAAAATAATGTGCAGAGACTAAGTCCGAAAGGGCAAATGGTTAACCAGTAAGCAGAGTAATCATTAACCAAAAAGCGCAAAAATATGTTAAAAGTGTGAAATCATTAACCAAAAACTCGAAAATAATGTGCAGAGACTAAGTCCGAAAGGGCAAATAATTAACCAGTAAGCAGAGTAATCATTAACCAAAAAGCGCAAAAGTAAGTAAAAAGTGTGAAATCATTAACCAAAAAG
>NW_027142102.1:52500-60000 GCF_036365525.1 Heterodontus francisci | reverse complement strand
TAATCAGTTGTCCAAATGTTGTAAATTGGTTAATGAGTTGTCACTTCAACTTTTGGCCGCGGTTGGCTGCAATGAGTCTTGCCGGGCTTAATAGTCGGCGTGGGGGTGAATTTGCGAAGGTGGCCGTGTTTGTATGCATGTTTGCCGGCGTGTTTAGGAAGGTTGGGTGGGTGGGTGGTTGTGTGGGCGCCGTGGTCTGAGGGCACATCCTGTGGGATGTGGGAGGCGGGGGAAGGAGAGCGCCCTTGGTGCGTGTGTCTAGGCGATGCATTGCGGAAGGATGGGCGGGTGGGGCCGGGCGTGTGGGTTCCCGACTTATCGGTGAACCATTTGCTACTGCGGGGCCAAAGCAAAAGGGAAAGCATAAGGGCGCAGGCTGCCCTCTGCGGGACAGGTCCGGCCCTGACGCCGGTTTACGATTTCTCCGGTAAAGCACCTGTCGGGTGGCGACCGGAGGGTCTTTGCAGGGCCTGGATCTCCGAGCCCGTGGGACAGGCGGGAAAGGGTGGCGGCAGCCGGTTGAAGTCCCGACCCTGGGCAGCCTCCCGGTCCTACCTCCATAACTTCGGCGAGGAGGGTCCGATCCCCGCGCGGTCGACGGCAGGCGGTAGGGCTCGGAGGGGCGCGGCCTGGTCCGCGAGTGCCCCGGCGCCGCCCCTCTGCCCGTCCGAGGGACAGTAGGAAATGGCCATACCGCTTTCCGGCCGATTGCCGCCGGACGTCCGGCCGCATTCGCTCGGTCTGCGCGGCCGGCGGTAGCCGGGGGCGAGGGGCATCGGGCGGTGGCGGAACCAGGCCGGCCCGACCGCTGGGGGCCGCCCGGGCGACGTTTGAATCTGTCGGGTCGGACCGCCGAATCCCGCGGGATTTCGGGATCGAATCTGCGGGTGGAATCGGCACCTCGTCCCGCTGTCCGGTTCCCCCCCCCGGTCGACTGCAACGGGTTTCCGAGGCCCGTCGGTCAGGCGCGGTTCGCTCCGCAATCCGCCGGCCGATCGGCACCGGGCGGGGCTCTACGGAAAGAGGGGACCCTCCCGCGTCGAGTGCCGGCGCACCGACCCCGCAGGCTGACCGGGAAGGTGAAGACTCACCCCGCTGAATGCCCGGCCCCGGGTACCCTCCGGCTCCGGGGCCATAACTTCGGGGAGGGAGGTCCGATCCCCGCGCGGTCGACGGCAGGCGGTAGGGCTCGGAGGGGCGCGGCCTGGTCCGCGAGTGCCCCGGCGCCGCCCCTCTGCCCGTCCGAGGGACAGTAGGAAATGGCCATACCGCTTTCCGGCCGATTGCCGCCGGACGTCCGGCCGCATTCGCTCGGTCTGCGCGGCCGGCGGTAGCCGGGGGCGAGGGGCATCGGGCGGTGGCGGAACCAGGCCGGCCCGACCGCTGGGGGCCGCCCGGGCGACGTTTGAATCTGTCGGGTCGGACCGCCGAATCCCGCGGGATTTCGGGATCGAATCTGCGGGTGGAATCGGCACCTCGTCCCGCTGTCCGGTTCCCCCCCGGTCGACTGCAACGGGTTTCCGAGGCCCGTCGGTCAGGCGCGGTTCGCTCCGCAATCCGCCGGCCGATCGGCACCGGGCGGGGCTCTACGGAAAGAGGGGACCCTCCGGCGTCGAGTGCCGGCGCACCGACCCCGCAGGCTGACCGGGAAGGTGAAGACTCACCCCGCTGAATGCCCGGCCCCGGGCACCCTCCGGCGCCGGGGCCATAACTTCGGGGAGGGAGGTCCGAGCTCCGCGCGGTCGACGGCAGGTGAAAGGGGCCGGTGCGCCGCGGAAGGCGACAGCAGTCCCGTCAGGCTGCACCTCTGCTCGGGCGAACGGCGTCAGGAAAAGGGGAGAGCACTTCCCCACCGATAGCTCCGGAACGCCCGGACCCATTGGCCCGCGGCACCGGTGGCTGCTAGAGGGCCTCCGGCGCCGTCAGCCGGGGTACGTCCCAGGCCGGCCGGACGGCGGGCAGCCGGAGGCAACGGCCTGGAACGGAGCCAGACTTGAGTCGTTCCGTGTGCCGTGGGCAAAAAGGCAGGGCTGCGGGTCAGCGCAGTTTGGCAAACCTAGCCGCAAGTGCGGGAAGGGCGGAGGAGCACACGGACGCCGCCTTCCCAAACTGAGCCCAAAGTGCCCAGGCATGCCCCCTTGATCTCGCCTAATCAGTGAGCCCAAAATAATTTCAGAGTGTGGAAACCTCATCCAAAAAGGTCGAAAAGAACGGCCAGAGATCAAGTCCGAAAGGGGAAATCAGTAACAAGCAAGCAGAGTAATCATTAACCAAAAAGCGCAAAATTATGTTAAAAGTGTGAAATCATTAACCAAAAACTCGAAAATAATGTCCAGAGACCAAGTCCGAAAGTACAAATAATTAACCAGTAAGCAGAGTCATCATTAACCAAAAATCGCAAAAGTAAGTAAAAAGTGTGAAATCATTAACCAAAAATCGCAAAAGTAAGTAAAAAGTGTGAAATCATTAACCAAAAACTCGAAAATAATCTCCAGAGACTAAGTCCGAAAGGGCAAATGGTTAACCAGTAAGCAGAGTAATCATTAACCAAAAATCGCAAAAATATGTTAAAAGTGTGAAATCATTAACCAAAAACTCGAAAATAATGTGCAGAGACTAAGTCCGAAAGGGCAAATGGTTAACCAGTAAGCAGAGTAATCATTAACCAAAAATCGCAAAAGTAAGTAAAAAGTATGAAATCATTAACCAAAAATCGCAAAAGTAAGTAAAAAGTGTGAAATCATTAACCAAAAACTCGAAAACAATCTCCAGAGACTAAGTCCGAAAGGGCAAATGGTTAACCAGTAAGCAGAGTAATCATTAACCAAAAATCGCAAAAGTAAGTAAAAAGTGTGAAATCATTAACCAAAAATCGCAAAAGTAAGTAAAAAGTGTGAAATCATTAACCAAAAACTCGAAAATAATCTCCAGAGACTAAGTCCGAAAGGGCAAATGGTTAACCAGTAAGCAGAGTCATCATTAACCAAAAATCGCAAAAGTAAGTAAAAAGTGTGAAATCATTAACCAAAAATCGCAAAAGTAAGTAAAAAGTGTGAAATCATTAACCAAAAACTCGAAAATAATCTCCAGAGACTAAGTCCGAAAGGGCAAATGGTTAACCAGTAAGCAGAGTAATCATTAACCAAAAATCGCAAAAATATGTTAAAAGTGTGAAATCATTAACCAAAAACTCGAAAATAATGTGCAGAGACTAAGTCCGAAAGGGCAAATGGTTAACCAGTAAGCAGAGTAATCATTAACCAAAAATCGCAAAAGTAAGTAAAAAGTGTGAAATCATTAACCAAAAATCGCAAAAGTAAGTAAAAAGTGTGAAATCATTAACCAAAAACTCGAAAATAATGTGCAGAGACTAAGTCCGAAAGGGCAAATGGTTAACCAGTAAGCAGAGTAATCATTAACCAAAAAGCGCAAAAATATGTTAAAAGTGTGAAATCATTAACCAAAAACTCGAAAATAATGTGCAGAGACTAAGTCCGAAAGGGCAAATGGTTAACCAGTAAGCAGAGTAATCATTAACCAAAAATCGCAAAAGTAAGTAAAAAGTGTGAAATCATTAACCAAAAATCGCAAAAGTAAGTAAAAAGTGTGAAATCATTAACCAAAAACTCGAAAATAATCTCCAGAGACTAAGTCCGAAAGGGCAAATGGTTAACCAGTAAGCAGAGTAATCATTAACCAAAAATCGCAAAAATATGTTAAAAGTGTGAAATCATTAACCAAAAACTCGAAAATAATGTGCAGAGACTAAGTCCGAAAGGGCAAATGGTTAACCAGTAAGCAGAGTAATCATTAACCAAAAATCGCAAAAGTAAGTAAAAAGTGTGAAATCATTAACCAAAAATCGCAAAAGTAAGTAAAAAGTGTGAAATCATTAACCAAAAACTCGAAAATAATGTGCAGAGACTAAGTCCGAAAGGGCAAATGGTTAACCAGTAAGCAGAGTAATCATTAACCAAAAAGCGCAAAAATATGTTAAAAGTGTGAAATCATTAACCAAAAACTCGAAAATAATGTGCAGAGACTAAGTCCGAAAGGGCAAATGGTTAACCAGTAAGCAGAGTAATCATTAACCAAAAATCGCAAAAGTAAGTAAAAAGTGTGAAATCATTAACCAAAAATCGCAAAAGTAAGTAAAAAGTGTGAAATCATTAACCAAAAACTCGAAAATAATCTCCAGAGACTAAGTCCGAAAGGGCAAATGGTTAACCAGTAAGCAGAGTAATCATTAACCAAAAATCGCAAAAATATGTTAAAAGTGTGAAATCATTAACCAAAAACTCGAAAATAATGTGCAGAGACTAAGTCCGAAAGGGCAAATGGTTAACCAGTAAGCAGAGTAATCATTAACCAAAAATCGCAAAAGTAAGTAAAAAGTGTGAAATCATTAACCAAAAATCGCAAAAGTAAGTAAAAAGTGTGAAATCATTAACCAAAAACTCGAAAATAATGTGCAGAGACTAAGTCCGAAAGGGCAAATGGTTAACCAGTAAGCAGAGTAATCATTAACCAAAAAGCGCAAAAATATGTTAAAAGTGTGAAATCATTAACCAAAAACTCGAAAATAATGTGCAGAGACTAAGTCCGAAAGGGCAAATGGTTAACCAGTAAGCAGAGTAATCATTAACCAAAAATCGCAAAAGTAAGTAAAAAGTGTGAAATCATTAACCAAAAATCGCAAAAGTAAGTAAAAAGTGTGAAATCATTAACCAAAAACTCGAAAATAATCTCCAGAGACTAAGTCCGAAAGGGCAAATGGTTAACCAGTAAGCAGAGTAATCATTAACCAAAAATCGCAAAAATATGTTAAAAGTGTGAAATCATTAACCAAAAACTCGAAAATAATGTGCAGAGACTAAGTCCGAAAGGGCAAATGGTTAACCAGTAAGCAGAGTAATCATTAACCAAAAATCGCAAAAGTAAGTAAAAAGTGTGAAATCATTAACCAAAAATCGCAAAAGTAAGTAAAAAGTGTGAAATCATTAACCAAAAACTCGAAAATAATGTGCAGAGACTAAGTCCGAAAGGGCAAATGGTTAACCAGTAAGCAGAGTAATCATTAACCAAAAAGCGCAAAAATATGTTAAAAGTGTGAAATCATTAACCAAAAACTCGAAAATAATGTGCAGAGACTAAGTCCGAAAGGGCAAATGGTTAACCAGTAAGCAGAGTAATCATTAACCAAAAATCGCAAAAGTAAGTAAAAAGTGTGAAATCATTAACCAAAAATCGCAAAAGTAAGTAAAAAGTGTGAAATCATTAACCAAAAACTCGAAAATAATCTCCAGAGACTAAGTCCGAAAGGGCAAATGGTTAACCAGTAAGCAGAGTAATCATTAACCAAAAATCGCAAAAATATGTTAAAAGTGTGAAATCATTAACCAAAAACTCGAAAATAATGTGCAGAGACTAAGTCCGAAAGGGCAAATGGTTAACCAGTAAGCAGAGTAATCATTAACCAAAAAGCGCAAAAATATGTTAAAAGTGTGAAATCATTAACCAAAAACTCGAAAATAATGTGCAGAGACTAAGTCCGAAAGGGCAAATAATTAACCAGTAAGCAGAGTAATCATTAACCAAAAAGCGCAAAAGTAAGTAAAAAGTGTGAAATCATTAACCAAAAAGTCGAAAATAATGCCCAGAGACTAAGTCCGAAAGGGCAAATGGTTAACCAGAAAATCCGTCGAATAATGTCCAGAGACTAAGTCCGAAAGGGCAAATGGTTAACCAGTGGAAGGGCGATCAAGCGGAAAAATTTGCCCCGGTTACCCGGGATGGAGTTCCAGAGGTCCGGCCAGAGTTGTCAAATTCGTCCCGCTGATCGGACGCTTGTCATTCGGGTGGCTGGGGGTTGGCGGGGTATCTGCACAGTAGTAGGAGGTGGCAAGTCGGGACTTGGACGTTTATTCCAAGAGTCCACCCGAGCCTCCAGGTCTGCAGAGACCGACCCTAGCTGCCGCCCAACCGACTTTTAAGCCTTTTTCGGATGGGGATTTTTTCCCATTTTCGTCCATTTTTCGGGTTTTCTGTCGGGCTTAATAGGCGGCAGCCTGACCCCCGGCCGAGGCGGGGGGGGCGCACTCTCCCTTGCGTAAGGGTCCGGATTTGCCCCGGAAAGTGCCCCCGACGGCCTCCCGACCCGGGTGCCTGCAGGGCGGGGGAAAGGGTAGTCCCAGCCGCAGGAAATCATTAACCAAAAGACTTAGCCGTCGGGGCAGAGGCTAAGACCCGGGCTGGTGAAATCATTAACCAAAAGGAATGCACCCTTTTCCGAAAGTGCAGGCCGAAATAAGGCGAGCCTTGGGCCGGGAAGGCCAAAACCCCCAACTCATGGAAGTGTATGGGGTCGGACTCGGCGACTTTCCCGGGCCCCGAGTTGACCTTTCCCCACGGGGGCGGTCAAGTTGCTCCCGCCAAGAGGGCACGTTGCATTTGCTGCCGCTCTAGTCCCCGGGCTAGTTAATCAGTTGCCGTCGGAAGTCCCGATGCCGAAATGAAAAATGGCCGTTGCGGCGATTTGGCGCCTCATTTTCGGAAGGACTACCGGCAGGCAACCCGCCGAATTGACACTTGCGATTCGGGTGGCTGGGGGTTGGCGGGGTACCCGGAGATTTTCGGGAACTCGATTTTCAGAACTTTTGCTGGCAGCGGTTGCACTTGCAAAGTGGCCGAAGAAGTGCTCCCTCAAGGAAGGACCTTCTTTTGAAATAAAAGACCTTCCGAAGAGTGCCTGGAAGTCATTTATGAGCATTTAAGGGTAAATCTGGCGGACTTTCCATGCTCTGTTGCCGGCTCTGAAATATCGCACAGTTGGGTCTAGGCCGGTAGACTGGCTGTGAAAACAGACAAAGTGTTTTGGCGAGCGAGAGAAAACAAGGCCTTGGAACAGATTGGGGGGTGCGGAGGCACACCACACCCACAGGAAAAGAATTAATGAAAAAAAAACCAAAGTCTATGACATGTCTGTTGGTACAGTGAGAAAAGCAAAGAAGGGAGGCTGCGATGGCAGAGCAAAGCCGACCTTCATACAGATATACATGTCAAAGAAAGAAACTATGCCCGCAAAAGACTTGGTGCGAAATAACAAGGCTCCTTGTGAACGGTTATCTTTGTCTGTCAGGCGCAGATTGTGGCGGCGTCGCCTGGTTTCCTTGGGTTGCACTACATGTATGTCCTATTCTCAAACGAAAAGTGCGTGCCCAGAATTTTGTCCAAGTTAGGCGACGCACGCCGGCTGGCATCACCTCTCCGTGCGAGCGCCGAAAGCTTTGGTCGACCTGTTTGGCTACGCTGGTCGCGGTTGCTCCTTACAGTGATGGGGACGGAAAACCGATGCGAGTTGACCAGGCGACGTCAACCAAGTTGCATGCTTTCTCCCCCCCCCCCCCCCCGCCGCCGCCAACCCCACACTGTGTGAAAGGAAAAAAAAAGTGCGTGCCCAGGTCACTCGATCGATACGGCGAGGACTGTCCGACGTTGGAG
>NW_027142102.1:30000-40000 GCF_036365525.1 Heterodontus francisci | reverse complement strand
GGACCCATTGGCCCGCGGCACCGGTGGCTGCTAGAGGGCCTCCGGCGCCGTCAGCCGGGGTACGTCCCAGGCCGGCCGGACGGCGGGCAGCCGGAGGCAACGGCCTGGAACGGAGCCAGACTTGAGTCGTTCCGTGCCGTGGGCAAAAAGGCAGGGCTGCGGGTCAGCGCAGTTTGGCAAACCTAGCCGCAAGTGCGGGAAGGGCGGAGGAGCACACGGACGCCGCCTTCCCAAACTGAGCCCAAAGTGCCCAGGCATGCCCCCTTGATCTCGCCTAATCAGTGAGCCCAAAATAATTTCAGAGTGTGGAAACCTTATCCAAAAAGGTCGAAAAGAACGGCCAGAGATCAAGTCCGAAAGGGGAAATCAGTAACAAGCAAGCAGAGTAATCATTAACCAAAAAGCGCAAAATTATGTTAAAAGTGTGAAATCATTAACCAAAAACTCGAAAATAATGTCCAGAGACCAAGTCCGAAAGGGCAAATGGTTAACCAGTAAGCAGAGTAATCATTAACCAAAAATCGCAAAAGTAAGTAAAAAGTATGAAATCATTAACCAAAAATCGCAAAAGTAAGTAAAAAGTGTGAAATCATTAACCAAAAACTCGAAAATAATGTGCAGAGACTAAGTCCGAAAGGGCAAATGGTTAACCAGTAAGCAGAGTCATCATTAACCAAAAATCGCAAAAGTAAGTAAAAAGTGTGAAATCATTAACCAAAAATCGCAAAAGTAAGTAAAAAGTGTGAAATCATTAACCAAAAACTCGAAAATAATCTCCAGAGACTAAGTCCGAAAGGGCAAATGGTTAACCAGTAAGCAGAGTAATCATTAACCAAAAATCGCAAAAGTAAGTAAAAAGTGTGAAATCATTAACCAAAAATCGCAAAAGTAAGTAAAAAGTGTGAAATCATTAACCAAAAACTCGAAAATAATGTCCAGAGACTAAGTCCAAAAGGGCAAATGGTTAACCAGTAAGCAGAGTAATCATTAACCAAAAAGCGCAAAAATATGTTAAAAGTGTGAAATCATTAACCAAAAACTCGAAAATAATGTGCAGAGACTAAGTCCGAAAGGGCAAATGGTTAACCAGTAAGCAGAGTAATCATTAACCAAAAATCGCAAAAGTAAGTAAAAAGTGTGAAATCATTAACCAAAAACTCGAAAATAATCTCCAGAGACTAAGTCCGAAAGGGCAAATGGTTAACCAGTAAGCAGAGTAATCATTAACCAAAAATCGCAAAAGTAAGTAAAAAGTGTGAAATCATTAACCAAAAACTCGAAAATAATGTCCAGAGACCAAGTCCGAAAGGGCAAATGGTTAACCAGTAAGCAGAGTAATCATTAACCAAAAATCGCAAAAGTAAGTAAAAAGTGTGAAATCATTAACCAAAAATCGCAAAAGTAAGTAAAAAGTGTGAAATCATTAACCAAAAAGTCGAAAATAATCTCCAGAGACTAAGTCCGAAAGGGCAAATGGTTAACCAGTAAGCAGAGTAATCATTAACCAAAAATCGCAAAAGTAAGTAAAAAGTGTGAAATCATTAACCAAAAATCGCAAAAGTAAGTAAAAAGTGTGAAATCATTAACCAAAAAGTCGAAAATAATCTCCAGAGACTAAGTCCAAAAGGGCAAATGGTTAACCAGTAAGCAGAGTAATCATTAACCAAAAATCGCAAAAGTAAGTAAAAAGTGTGAAATCATTAACCAAAAACTCGAAAATAATCTCCAGAGACTAAGTCCGAAAGGGCAAATGGTTAACCAGTAAGCAGAGTAATCATTAACCAAAAGGCGCAAAAGTAAGTAAAAAGTATGAAATCAGTAACCAAAAAGCGCAAAAATATGTTAAAAGTGTGAAATCATTAACCAAAAAGTCGAAAATAATCTCCAGAGACTAAGTCCGAAAGGGCAAATGGTTAACCAGTAAGCAGAGTAATCATTAACCAAAAATCGCAAAAATATGTTAAAAGTGTGAAATCATTAACCAAAAACTCGAAAATAATGTGCAGAGACTAAGTCCGAAAGGGCAAATGGTTAACCAGTAAGCAGAGTAATCATTAACCAAAAAGGGCAAAAGTAAGTAAAAAGTATGAAATCATTAACCAAAAAGCACAAAATTAAGTTAAAAGTGTGAAATCATTAACCAAAAAGTCGAAAATAATGTCCAGAGACCAAGTCCGAAAGGGCAAATGGTTAACCAGTAAGCAGAGTAATCATGAACCAAAAATCGCAAAAGTAAGTAAAAAGTATGAAATCATTAACCAAAAAGGGCAAAAGTAAGTAAAAAGTATGAAATCATTAACCAAAAATCGCAAAAGTAAGTAAAAAGTATGAAATCATTAACCAAAAATCGCAAAAGTAAGTAAAAAGTATGAAATCATTAACCAAAAAGCACAAAATTAAGTTAAAAGTGTGAAATCATTAACCAAAATGTCGAAAACAATGTCCAGAGACTAAGTCCGAAAGGGCAAATGGTTAACCAGTAAGCAGAGTAATCATTAACCAAAAATCGCAAAAGTAAGTAAAAAGTGTGAAATCATTAACCAAAAACCCGAAAATAATGTCCAGAGACTAAGTCCGAAAGGGCAAATGGTTAACCAGTAAGCAGAGTAATCATTAACCAAAAATCGCAAAAGTAAGTAAAAAGTGTGAAATCATTAACCAAAAACTCGAAAATAATGTCCAGAGACTAAGTCCGAAAGGGCAAATGGTTAACCAGTAAGCAGAGTAATCATTAACCAAAAGGCGCAAAAGTAAGTAAAAAGTATGAAATCAGTAACCAAAAAGCGCAAAAATATGTTAAAAGTGTGAAATCATTAACCAAAAACTCGAAAATAATGTGCAGAGACTAAGTCCGAAAGGGCAAATAATTAACCAGTAAGCAGAGTAATCATTAACCAAAAAGCGCAAAAATATGTTAAAAGTGTGAAATCATTAACCAAAAACTCGAAAATAATGTCCAGAGACTAAGTTCGAAAGGGCAAATGGTTAACCAGTAAGCAGAGTAATCATTAACCAAAAATCGCAAAAGTAAGTAAAAAGTGTGAAATCATTAACCAAAAAGCACAAAATTAAGTTAAAAGTGTGAAATCATTAACCAAAAAGTCGAAAATAATCTCCAGAGACTAAGTCCGAAAGGGCAAATGGTTAACCAGTAAGCAGAGTAATCATTAACCAAAAATCGCAAAAATATGTTAAAAGTGTGAAATCATTAACCAAAAACTCGAAAATAATGTGCAGAGACTAAGTCCGAAAGGGCAAATGGTTAACCAGTAAGCAGAGTAATCATTAACCAAAAAGGGCAAAAGTAAGTAAAAAGTATGAAATCATTAACCAAAAAGCACAAAATTAAGTTAAAAGTGTGAAATCATTAACCAAAAAGTCGAAAATAATGTCCAGAGACCAAGTCCGAAAGGGCAAATGGTTAACCAGTAAGCAGAGTAATCATGAACCAAAAATCGCAAAAGTAAGTAAAAAGTATGAAATCATTAACCAAAAATCGCAAAAGTAAGTAAAAAGTATGAAATCATTAACCAAAAAGCACAAAATTAAGTTAAAAGTGTGAAATCATTAACCAAAATGTCGAAAACAATGTCCAGAGACTAAGTCCGAAAGGGCAAATGGTTAACCAGTAAGCAGAGTAATCATTAACCAAAAATCGCAAAAGTAAGTAAAAAGTGTGAAATCATTAACCAAAAACCCGAAAATAATGTCCAGAGACTAAGTCCGAAAGGGCAAATGGTTAACCAGTAAGCAGAGTAATCATTAACCAAAAATCGCAAAAGTAAGTAAAAAGTGTGAAATCATTAACCAAAAACTCGAAAATAATGTCCAGAGACTAAGTCCGAAAGGGCAAATGGTTAACCAGTAAGCAGAGTAATCATTAACCAAAAGGCGCAAAAGTAAGTAAAAAGTATGAAATCAGTAACCAAAAAGCGCAAAAATATGTTAAAAGTGTGAAATCATTAACCAAAAACTCGAAAATAATGTGCAGAGACTAAGTCCGAAAGGGCAAATAATTAACCAGTAAGCAGAGTAATCATTAACCAAAAAGCGCAAAAATATGTTAAAAGTGTGAAATCATTAACCAAAAACTCGAAAATAATGTCCAGAGACTAAGTTCGAAAGGGCAAATGGTTAACCAGTAAGCAGAGTAATCATTAACCAAAAATCGCAAAAGTAAGTAAAAAGTGTGAAATCATTAACCAAAAATCGCAAAAGTAAGTAAAAAGTGTGAAATCATTAACCAAAAACTCGAAAATAATGTCCAGAGACTAAGTCCAAAAGGGCAAATGGTTAACCAGTAAGCAGAGTAATCATTAACCAAAAAGCGCAAAAATATGTTAAAAGTGTGAAATCATTAACCAAAAACTCGAAAATAATGTGCAGAGACTAAGTCCGAAAGGGCAAATGGTTAACCAGTAAGCAGAGTAATCATTAACCAAAAATCGCAAAAGTAAGTAAAAAGTGTGAAATCATTAACCAAAAACTCGAAAATAATCTCCAGAGACTAAGTCCGAAAGGGCAAATGGTTAACCAGTAAGCAGAGTAATCATTAACCAAAAATCGCAAAAGTAAGTAAAAAGTGTGAAATCATTAACCAAAAACTCGAAAATAATGTCCAGAGACCAAGTCCGAAAGGGCAAATGGTTAACCAGTAAGCAGAGTAATCATTAACCAAAAATCGCAAAAGTAAGTAAAAAGTGTGAAATCATTAACCAAAAATCGCAAAAGTAAGTAAAAAGTGTGAAATCATTAACCAAAAACTCGAAAATAATCTCCAGAGACTAAGTCCGAAAGGGCAAATGGTTAACCAGTAAGCAGAGTAATCATTAACCAAAAATCGCAAAAGTAAGTAAAAAGTGTGAAATCATTAACCAAAAATCGCAAAAGTAAGTAAAAAGTGTGAAATCATTAACCAAAAAGTCGAAAATAATCTCCAGAGACTAAGTCCAAAAGGGCAAATGGTTAACCAGTAAGCAGAGTAATCATTAACCAAAAATCGCAAAAGTAAGTAAAAAGTGTGAAATCATTAACCAAAAACTCGAAAATAATCTCCAGAGACTAAGTCCGAAAGGGCAAATGGTTAACCAGTAAGCAGAGTAATCATTAACCAAAAGGCGCAAAAGTAAGTAAAAAGTATGAAATCAGTAACCAAAAAGCGCAAAAATATGTTAAAAGTGTGAAATCATTAACCAAAAAGTCGAAAATAATCTCCAGAGACTAAGTCCGAAAGGGCAAATGGTTAACCAGTAAGCAGAGTAATCATTAACCAAAAATCGCAAAAATATGTTAAAAGTGTGAAATCATTAACCAAAAACTCGAAAATAATGTGCAGAGACTAAGTCCGAAAGGGCAAATGGTTAACCAGTAAGCAGAGTAATCATTAACCAAAAAGGGCAAAAGTAAGTAAAAAGTATGAAATCATTAACCAAAAAGCACAAAATTAAGTTAAAAGTGTGAAATCATTAACCAAAAAGTCGAAAATAATGTCCAGAGACCAAGTCCGAAAGGGCAAATGGTTAACCAGTAAGCAGAGTAATCATGAACCAAAAATCGCAAAAGTAAGTAAAAAGTATGAAATCATTAACCAAAAAGGGCAAAAGTAAGTAAAAAGTATGAAATCATTAACCAAAAATCGCAAAAGTAAGTAAAAAGTATGAAATCATTAACCAAAAATCGCAAAAGTAAGTAAAAAGTATGAAATCATTAACCAAAAAGCACAAAATTAAGTTAAAAGTGTGAAATCATTAACCAAAATGTCGAAAACAATGTCCAGAGACTAAGTCCGAAAGGGCAAATGGTTAACCAGTAAGCAGAGTAATCATTAACCAAAAATCGCAAAAGTAAGTAAAAAGTGTGAAATCATTAACCAAAAACCCGAAAATAATGTCCAGAGACTAAGTCCGAAAGGGCAAATGGTTAACCAGTAAGCAGAGTAATCATTAACCAAAAATCGCAAAAGTAAGTAAAAAGTGTGAAATCATTAACCAAAAATCGCAAAAGTAAGTAAAAAGTGTGAAATCATTAACCAAAAACTCGAAAATAATGTGCAGAGACTAAGTCCGAAAGGGCAAATGGTTAACCAGTAAGCAGAGTAATCATTAACCAAAAAGCGCAAAAATATGTTAAAAGTGTGAAATCATTAACCAAAAACTCGAAAATAATGTGCAGAGACTAAGTCCGAAAGGGCAAATGGTTAACCAGTAAGCAGAGTAATCATTAACCAAAAATCGCAAAAGTAAGTAAAAAGTGTGAAATCATTAACCAAAAATCGCAAAAGTAAGTAAAAAGTGTGAAATCATTAACCAAAAACTCGAAAATAATCTCCAGAGACTAAGTCCGAAAGGGCAAATGGTTAACCAGTAAGCAGAGTAATCATTAACCAAAAATCGCAAAAATATGTTAAAAGTGTGAAATCATTAACCAAAAACTCGAAAATAATGTGCAGAGACTAAGTCCGAAAGGGCAAATGGTTAACCAGTAAGCAGAGTAATCATTAACCAAAAATCGCAAAAGTAAGTAAAAAGTGTGAAATCATTAACCAAAAATCGCAAAAGTAAGTAAAAAGTGTGAAATCATTAACCAAAAACTCGAAAATAATGTGCAGAGACTAAGTCCGAAAGGGCAAATGGTTAACCAGTAAGCAGAGTAATCATTAACCAAAAAGCGCAAAAATATGTTAAAAGTGTGAAATCATTAACCAAAAACTCGAAAATAATGTGCAGAGACTAAGTCCGAAAGGGCAAATAATTAACCAGTAAGCAGAGTAATCATTAACCAAAAAGCGCAAAAATATGTTAAAAGTGTGAAATCATTAACCAAAAACTCGAAAATAATGTCCAGAGACTAAGTTCGAAAGGGCAAATGGTTAACCAGTAAGCAGAGTAATCATTAACCAAAAATCGCAAAAGTAAGTAAAAAGTGTGAAATCATTAACCAAAAAGCACAAAATTAAGTTAAAAGTGTGAAATCATTAACCAAAAAGTCGAAAATAATCTCCAGAGACTAAGTCCGAAAGGGCAAATGGTTAACCAGTAAGCAGAGTAATCATTAACCAAAAAGCGCAAAAATATGTTAAAAGTGTGAAATCATTAACCAAAAACTCGAAAATAATGTGCAGAGACTAAGTCCGAAAGGGCAAATAATTAACCAGTAAGCAGAGTAATCATTAACCAAAAAGCGCAAAAATATGTAAAAAGTGTGAAATCAGTAACCAAAAAGCGCAAAAGTAAGTAAAAAGTGTGAAATCATTAACCAAAAACTCGAAAATAATCTCCAGAGACTAAGTCCGAAAGGGCAAATGGTTAACCAGTAAGCAGAGTAATCATTAACCAAAAAGCGCAAAAATATGTTAAAAGTGTGAAATCATTAACCAAAAACTCGAAAATAATGTGCAGAGACTAAGTCCGAAAGGGCAAATAATTAACCAGTAAGCAGAGTAATCATTAACCAAAAAGCGCAAAAATATGTAAAAAGTGTGAAATCAGTAACCAAAAAGCGCAAAAGTAAGTAAAAAGTGTGAAATCATTAACCAAAAAGTCGAAAATAATCTCCAGAGACTAAGTCCGAAAGGGCAAATGGTTAACCAGTAAGCAGAGTAATCATTAACCAAAAAGCGCAAAAATATGTTAAAAGTGTGAAATCATTAACCAAAAACTCGAAAATAATGTCCAGAGACTAAGTCCGAAAGGGCAAATGGTTAACCAGTAAGCAGAGTAATCATTAACCAAAAATCGCAAAAGTAAGTAAAAAGTGTGAAATCATTAACCAAAAAGCACAAAATTAAGTTAAAAGTGTGAAATCATTAACCAAAAAGTCGAAAATAATCTCCAGAGACTAAGTCCGAAAGGGCAAATGGTTAACCAGTAAGCAGAGTAATCATTAACCAAAAAGCGCAAAAATATGTTAAAAGTGTGAAATCATTAACCAAAAATCGCAAAAGTAAGTAAAAAGTGTGAAATCATTAACCAAAAAGTCGAAAATAATGTCCAGAGACTAAGTCCGAAAGGGCAAATGGTTAACCAGTAAGCAGAGTAATCATTAACCAAAAAGCGCAAAAATATGTTAAAAGTGTGAAATCATTAACCAAAAACTCGAAAATAATGTCCAGAGACTAAGTCCGAAAGGGCAAATGGTTAACCAGTAAGCAGAGTAATCATTAACCAAAAAGGGCAAAAGTAAGTAAAAAGTATGAAATCATTAACCAAAAAGTCGAAAATAATGCCCAGAGACTAAGTCCGAAAGGGCAAATGGTTAACCAGAAAATCCGTCGAATAATGTCCAGAGACTAAGTCCGAAAGGGCAAATGGTTAACCAGTGGAAGGGCGATCAAGCGGAAAAATTTGCCCCGGTTACCCGGGATGGAGTTCCAGAGGTCCGGCCAGAGTTGTCAAATTCGTCCCGCTGATCGGACGCTTGTCATTCGGGTGGCTGGGGGTTGGCGGGGTATCTGCACAGTAGTAGGAGGTGGCAAGTCGGGACTTGGACGTTTATTCCAAGAGTCCACCCGAGCCTCCAGGTCTGCAGAGACCGACCCTAGCTGCCGCCCAACCGACTTTTAAGCCTTTTTCGGATGGGGATTTTTTCCCATTTTCGTCCATTTTTCGGGTTTTCTGTCGGGCTTAATAGGCGGCAGCCTGACCCCCGGCCGAGGCGGGGGGCGCACTCTCCCTTGCGTAAGGGTCCGGATTTGCCCCGGAAAGTGCCCCCGACGGCCTCCCGACCCGGGTGCCTGCAGGGCGGGGGAAAGGGTAGTCCCAGCCGCAGGAAATCATTAACCAAAAGACTTAGCCGTCGGGGCAGAGGCTAAGACCCGGGCTGGTGAAATCATTAACCAAAAGGAATGCACCCTTTTCCGAAAGTGCAGGCCGAAATAAGGCGAGCCTTGGGCCGGGAAGGCCAAAACCCCCAACTCATGGAAGTGTATGGGGTCGGACTCGGCGACTTTCCCGGGCCCCGAGTTGACCTTTCCCCACGGGGGCGGTCAAGTTGCTCCCGCCAAGAGGGCACGTTGCATTTGCTGCCGCTCTAGTCCCCGGGCTAGTTAATCAGTTGCCGTCGGAAGTCCCGATGCCGAAATGAAAAATGGCCGTTGCGGCGATTTGGCGCCTCATTTTCGGAAGGACTACCGGCAGGCAACCCGCCGAATTGACACTTGCGATTCGGGTGGCTGGGGGTTGGCGGGGTACCCGGAGATTTTCGGGAACTCGATTTTCAGAACTTTTGCTGGCAGCGGTTGCACTTGCAAAGTGGCCGAAGAAGTGCTCCCTCAAGGAAGGACCTTCTTTTGAAATAAAAGACCTTCCGAAGAGTGCCTGGAAGTCATTTATGAGCATTTAAGGGTAAATCTGGCGGACTTTCCATGCTCTGTTGCCGGCTCTGAAATATCGCACAGTTGGGTCTAGGCCGGTAGACTGGCTGTGAAAACAGACAAAGTGTTTTGGCGAGCGAGAGAAAACAAGGCCTTGGAACAGATTGGGGGGTGCGGAGGCACACCACACCCACAGGAAAAGAATTAATGAAAAAAAAACCAAAGTCTATGACATGTCTGTTGGTACAGTGAGAAAAGCAAAGAAGGGAGGCTGCGATGGCAGAGCAAAGCCGACCTTCATACAGATATACATGTCAAAGAAAGAAACTATGCCCGCAAAAGACTTGGTGCGAAATAACAAGGCTCCTTGTGAACGGTTATCTTTGTCTGTCAGGCGCAGATTGTGGCGGCGTCGCCTGGTTTCCTTGGGTTGCACTACATGTATGTCCTAGTCTCAAACGAAAAGTGCGTGCCCAGAATTTTGTCCAAGTTAGGCGACGCACGCCGGCTGGCATCACCTCTCCGTGCGAGCGCCGAAAGCTTTGGTCGACCTGTTTGGCTACGCTGGTCGCGGTTGCTCCTTACAGTGATGGGGACGGAAAACCGATGCGAGTTGACCAGGCGACGTCAACCAAGTTGCATGCTTTCTCCCCCCCCCCCCGCCGCCGCCAACCCCACACTGTGTGAAAG
>NW_027142102.1:12500-17500 GCF_036365525.1 Heterodontus francisci | reverse complement strand
GCACCGACCCCGCAGGCTGACCGGGAAGGTGAAGACTCACCCCGCTGAATGCCCGGCCCCGGGTACCCTCCGGCTCCGGGGCCATAACTTCGGGGAGGGAGGTCCGATCCCCGCGCGGTCGACGGCAGGCGGTAGGGCTCGGAGGGGCGCGGCCTGGTCCGCGAGTGCCCCGGCGCCGCCCCTCTGCCCGTCCGAGGGACAGTAGGAAATGGCCATACCGCTTTCCGGCCGATTGCCGCCGGACGTCCGGCCGCATTCGCTCGGTCTGCGCGGCCGGCGGTAGCCGGGGGCGAGGGGCATCGGGCGGTGGCGGAACCAGGCCGGCCCGACCGCTGGGGGCCGCCCGGGCGACGTTTGAATCTGTCGGGTCGGACCGCCGAATCCCGCGGGATTTCGGGATCGAATCTGCGGGTGGAATCGGCACCTCGTCCCGCTGTCCGGTTCCCCCCCGGTCGACTGCAACGGGTTTCCGAGGCCCGTCGGTCAGGCGCGGTTCGCTCCGCAATCCGCCGGCCGATCGGCACCGGGCGGGGCTCTACGGAAAGAGGGGACCCTCCGGCGTCGAGTGCCGGCGCACCGACCCCGCAGGCTGACCGGGAAGGTGAAGACTCACCCCGCTGAATGCCCGGCCCCGGGCACCCTCCGGCGCCGGGGCCATAACTTCGGGGAGGGAGGTCCGAGCTCCGCGCGGTCGACGGCAGGTGAAAGGGGCCGGTGCGCCGCGGAAGGCGACAGCAGTCCCGTCAGGCTGCACCTCTGCTCGGGCGAACGGCGTCAGGAAAAGGGGAGAGCACTTCCCCACCGATAGCTCCGGAACGCCCGGACCCATTGGCCCGCGGCACCGGTGGCTGCTAGAGGGCCTCCGGCGCCGTCAGCCGGGGTACGTCCCAGGCCGGCCGGACGGCGGGCAGCCGGAGGCAACGGCCTGGAACGGAGCCAGACTTGAGTCGTTCCGTGTGCCGTGGGCAAAAAGGCAGGGCTGCGGGTCAGCGCAGTTTGGCAAACCTAGCCGCAAGTGCGGGAAGGGCGGAGGAGCACACGGACGCCGCCTTCCCAAACTGAGCCCAAAGTGCCCAGGCATGCCCCCTTGATCTCGCCTAATCAGTGAGCCCAAAATAATTTCAGAGTGTGGAAACCTCATCCAAAAAGGTCGAAAAGAACGGCCAGAGATCAAGTCCGAAAGGGGAAATCAGTAACAAGCAAGCAGAGTAATCATTAACCAAAAAGCGCAAAATTATGTTAAAAGTGTGAAATCATTAACCAAAAACTCGAAAATAATGTCCAGAGACCAAGTCCGAAAGTACAAATAATTAACCAGTAAGCAGAGTCATCATTAACCAAAAATCGCAAAAGTAAGTAAAAAGTGTGAAATCATTAACCAAAAATCGCAAAAGTAAGTAAAAAGTGTGAAATCATTAACCAAAAACTCGAAAATAATCTCCAGAGACTAAGTCCGAAAGGGCAAATGGTTAACCAGTAAGCAGAGTAATCATTAACCAAAAATCGCAAAAATATGTTAAAAGTGTGAAATCATTAACCAAAAACTCGAAAATAATGTGCAGAGACTAAGTCCGAAAGGGCAAATGGTTAACCAGTAAGCAGAGTAATCATTAACCAAAAATCGCAAAAGTAAGTAAAAAGTATGAAATCATTAACCAAAAATCGCAAAAGTAAGTAAAAAGTGTGAAATCATTAACCAAAAACTCGAAAACAATCTCCAGAGACTAAGTCCGAAAGGGCAAATGGTTAACCAGTAAGCAGAGTAATCATTAACCAAAAATCGCAAAAGTAAGTAAAAAGTGTGAAATCATTAACCAAAAATCGCAAAAGTAAGTAAAAAGTGTGAAATCATTAACCAAAAACTCGAAAATAATCTCCAGAGACTAAGTCCGAAAGGGCAAATGGTTAACCAGTAAGCAGAGTCATCATTAACCAAAAATCGCAAAAGTAAGTAAAAAGTGTGAAATCATTAACCAAAAATCGCAAAAGTAAGTAAAAAGTGTGAAATCATTAACCAAAAACTCGAAAATAATCTCCAGAGACTAAGTCCGAAAGGGCAAATGGTTAACCAGTAAGCAGAGTAATCATTAACCAAAAATCGCAAAAATATGTTAAAAGTGTGAAATCATTAACCAAAAACTCGAAAATAATGTGCAGAGACTAAGTCCGAAAGGGCAAATGGTTAACCAGTAAGCAGAGTAATCATTAACCAAAAATCGCAAAAGTAAGTAAAAAGTGTGAAATCATTAACCAAAAATCGCAAAAGTAAGTAAAAAGTGTGAAATCATTAACCAAAAACTCGAAAATAATGTGCAGAGACTAAGTCCGAAAGGGCAAATGGTTAACCAGTAAGCAGAGTAATCATTAACCAAAAAGCGCAAAAATATGTTAAAAGTGTGAAATCATTAACCAAAAACTCGAAAATAATGTGCAGAGACTAAGTCCGAAAGGGCAAATGGTTAACCAGTAAGCAGAGTAATCATTAACCAAAAATCGCAAAAGTAAGTAAAAAGTGTGAAATCATTAACCAAAAATCGCAAAAGTAAGTAAAAAGTGTGAAATCATTAACCAAAAACTCGAAAATAATCTCCAGAGACTAAGTCCGAAAGGGCAAATGGTTAACCAGTAAGCAGAGTAATCATTAACCAAAAATCGCAAAAATATGTTAAAAGTGTGAAATCATTAACCAAAAACTCGAAAATAATGTGCAGAGACTAAGTCCGAAAGGGCAAATGGTTAACCAGTAAGCAGAGTAATCATTAACCAAAAATCGCAAAAGTAAGTAAAAAGTGTGAAATCATTAACCAAAAATCGCAAAAGTAAGTAAAAAGTGTGAAATCATTAACCAAAAACTCGAAAATAATGTGCAGAGACTAAGTCCGAAAGGGCAAATGGTTAACCAGTAAGCAGAGTAATCATTAACCAAAAAGCGCAAAAATATGTTAAAAGTGTGAAATCATTAACCAAAAACTCGAAAATAATGTGCAGAGACTAAGTCCGAAAGGGCAAATGGTTAACCAGTAAGCAGAGTAATCATTAACCAAAAATCGCAAAAGTAAGTAAAAAGTGTGAAATCATTAACCAAAAATCGCAAAAGTAAGTAAAAAGTGTGAAATCATTAACCAAAAACTCGAAAATAATCTCCAGAGACTAAGTCCGAAAGGGCAAATGGTTAACCAGTAAGCAGAGTAATCATTAACCAAAAATCGCAAAAATATGTTAAAAGTGTGAAATCATTAACCAAAAACTCGAAAATAATGTGCAGAGACTAAGTCCGAAAGGGCAAATGGTTAACCAGTAAGCAGAGTAATCATTAACCAAAAATCGCAAAAGTAAGTAAAAAGTGTGAAATCATTAACCAAAAATCGCAAAAGTAAGTAAAAAGTGTGAAATCATTAACCAAAAACTCGAAAATAATGTGCAGAGACTAAGTCCGAAAGGGCAAATGGTTAACCAGTAAGCAGAGTAATCATTAACCAAAAAGCGCAAAAATATGTTAAAAGTGTGAAATCATTAACCAAAAACTCGAAAATAATGTGCAGAGACTAAGTCCGAAAGGGCAAATGGTTAACCAGTAAGCAGAGTAATCATTAACCAAAAATCGCAAAAGTAAGTAAAAAGTGTGAAATCATTAACCAAAAATCGCAAAAGTAAGTAAAAAGTGTGAAATCATTAACCAAAAACTCGAAAATAATCTCCAGAGACTAAGTCCGAAAGGGCAAATGGTTAACCAGTAAGCAGAGTAATCATTAACCAAAAATCGCAAAAATATGTTAAAAGTGTGAAATCATTAACCAAAAACTCGAAAATAATGTGCAGAGACTAAGTCCGAAAGGGCAAATGGTTAACCAGTAAGCAGAGTAATCATTAACCAAAAATCGCAAAAGTAAGTAAAAAGTGTGAAATCATTAACCAAAAATCGCAAAAGTAAGTAAAAAGTGTGAAATCATTAACCAAAAACTCGAAAATAATGTGCAGAGACTAAGTCCGAAAGGGCAAATGGTTAACCAGTAAGCAGAGTAATCATTAACCAAAAAGCGCAAAAATATGTTAAAAGTGTGAAATCATTAACCAAAAACTCGAAAATAATGTGCAGAGACTAAGTCCGAAAGGGCAAATGGTTAACCAGTAAGCAGAGTAATCATTAACCAAAAATCGCAAAAGTAAGTAAAAAGTGTGAAATCATTAACCAAAAATCGCAAAAGTAAGTAAAAAGTGTGAAATCATTAACCAAAAACTCGAAAATAATCTCCAGAGACTAAGTCCGAAAGGGCAAATGGTTAACCAGTAAGCAGAGTAATCATTAACCAAAAATCGCAAAAATATGTTAAAAGTGTGAAATCATTAACCAAAAACTCGAAAATAATGTGCAGAGACTAAGTCCGAAAGGGCAAATGGTTAACCAGTAAGCAGAGTAATCATTAACCAAAAATCGCAAAAGTAAGTAAAAAGTGTGAAATCATTAACCAAAAATCGCAAAAGTAAGTAAAAAGTGTGAAATCATTAACCAAAAACTCGAAAATAATCTCCAGAGACTAAGTCCGAAAGGGCAAATGGTTAACCAGTAAGCAGAGTAATCATTAACCAAAAATCGCAAAAATATGTTAAAAGTGTGAAATCATTAACCAAAAACTCGAAAATAATGTGCAGAGACTAAGTCCGAAAGGGCAAATGGTTAACCAGTAAGCAGAGTAATCATTAACCAAAAATCGCAAAAGTAAGTAAAAAGTGTGAAATCATTAACCAAAAATCGCAAAAGTAAGTAAAAAGTGTGAAATCATTAACCAAAAACTCGAAAATAATGTCCAGAGACTAAGTCCGAAAGGGCAAATGGTTAACCAGTAAGCAGAGTAATCATTAACCAAAAAGGGCAAAAGTAAGTAAAAAGTATGAAATCATTAACCAAAAAGTCGAAAATAATGCCCAGAGACTAAGTCCGAAAGGGCAAATGGTTAACCAGAAAATCCGTCGAATAATGTCCAGAGACTAAGTCCGAAAGG
>NW_027142101.1:0-57555 GCF_036365525.1 Heterodontus francisci | reverse complement strand
TTTCACTCTTCTTCACTCTTCACCACTCTTCTTCACTCTTCTTCACTCTTCACTCTTCTCTCTTCTTCACTCTTCACTCTTCACTCTTCACTCTTCTTCACTCTTCACTCTTCTTCACTCTTCTTCACTCTTCTCACTCTCTTCACTCTTCTTCACTCTTCTTCACTCTTCTTCACTCTTCTTCACTCTTCTTCACTCTTCCACTCTTCACTCTTCTTCACTCTTCACTCTTCACTCTCTTCTTCTTCACTCTTCACTCTTCACTCTTCTTCACTCTTCACTCTTCTTCTCTTCACTCTTCTTCTCTTCTTCACTCTTCTTCACTCTTCACCACTCTTCTTCACTCTCTTCACTCTTCTTCACTCTTCTTCACTCTTCTTCACCTCTTCTTCACTCTTCTTCACTCTTCTTCACTCTTCTTCACTCTTCACCACTCTTCTTCACTCTCTTCACTCTTCTTCACTCTTCACATCTTCTTCACTCTTCTTCACTCTTCTTCACTCTTCACTCTTCTTCACTCTTCACTCTTCTTCACTCTCTCTTCACTCTACTCTTCACTCTTCTTCACTCTTCTCCTCTTCACTCTTCTTCACTCTCTTCACTCTCTTCACTCTTCTTCACTCTTCTTCACTCTTCTCACTCTTCTTCACTCTTCACTCTTCTTCACTCTTCTTCACTCTTCTTCACTCTTCACTCTTCTTCACTCTTCTTCACTCTTCACTCTTCACTCTTCTTCACTCTTCACTCTCTTCACTCTTCACTCTCTTCACTCTTCACTCTTCACTCTTCACTCTTCTTCACTCTTCACTCTTCTTCACTCTTCACTCTTCACTCTTCCTCTCACTCTTTCACTCTTCTTCACTCTTCACTCTTCTTCACTCTTCTTCACTCTTCACTCTTCACTCTTCTTCACTCTTCTTCACTCTTCACTCTTCACTCTTCTTCACTCTTCTTCACTCTTCTTCACTCTTCTTCACTCTTCTTCACTCTTCTCACTCTTCTTCACTCTTCTTCACTCTTCTTCACTCTTCACTCTCTTCACTCTTCTTCACTCTCTTCACTCTTCACTCTCTTCACTCTTCACTCTTCTTCACTCTTCACTCTCACTCTTCTTCACTCTTCTTCACTCTTCACTCTTCTTCACTCTTCACTCTTCACTCTTCTTCACTCTTCTTCACTCTTCACTCTTCACTCTTCACTCACTCTTCACTCTTCTTCACTCTTCTTCACTCTCTTCACTCTCTTCACTCTTCTTCACTCTTCACTCTTCACTCTTCTTCACTCTTCACTCTTCACTCTTCACTCTTCTTCACTCTTCACTCTTCACTCTTCTTCACTCTTCACTCTTCTCACTCTTCTTCACTCTTCTTCACTCTTCTTCACTCTTCTTCACTCTTCACTCTTCACTCTTCTTCACTCTTCTTCACTCTTCACTCTTCTTCACTCTTCTTCACTCTTCTTCACTCTTCTTCACTCTTCTTCACTCTTCTTCACTCTTCACTCTTCTTCACTCTTCACTCTTCTTCACTCTCACTCTTCACTCTTCACTCTTCTTCACTCTTCTTCACTCTTCTTCACTCTTCTTCACTCTTCACTCTTCTTCACTCTTCTTCACTCTTCTTCACTCTTCACTCTCTTCACTCTTCACTCTTCTTCACTCTTCTTCACTCTTCTTCACTCTTCTTCACTCTTCTTCACTCTTCTTCACTCTTCACTCTTCTTCACTCTTCTTCACTCTTCTTCACTCTTCTTCACTCTTCACTCTTCTTCACTCTTCACTCTTCTTCACTCTTCACACTCTTCTTCACTCTTCTTCACTCTTCTTCACTCTTCTTCACTCTTCTTCACTCTTCTTCACTCTTCTTCACTCTTCTTCACTCTTCTTCACTCTTCTTCACTCTTCTTCACTCTTCTTCACTCTTCTTCACTCTTCTTCACTCTTCTTCACTCTTCTTCACTCTTCTTCACTCTTCTTCACTCTTCTTCACTCTCTTCACTCTTCTTCACTCTTCTTCACTCTTCTTCACTCTTCTTCACTCTTCTTCACTCTTCACTCTTCTTCACTCTTCTTCACTCTTCACTCTTCACTCTTCACTCTCACTCTTCACTCTTCACTCTTCTTCACTCTTCACTCTTCACTCTTCACTCTTCACTCTTCACTCTTCTTCACTTCACTCTTCACTCTTCTTCACTCTTCTTCACTCTTCACTCTTCACTCTTCTTCACTCTTCACTCTTCACTCTTCACTCTTCTTCACTCTTCTCTCTCTTCACTCTTCTTCACTCTTCTTCACTCTTCTTCACTCTTCACTCTTCTTCACTCTTCTTCACTCTTCACTCTTCACTCTTCACTCTTCTTCACTCTTCTTCACTCTTCTTCACTCTTCTTCACTCTTCTTCACTCTTCTTCACTCTTCTTCACTCTTCTTCACTCTTCTTCACTCTTCTTCACTCTTCTTCACTCTTCTTCACTCTTCTTCACTCTTCTTCACTCTTCTTCACTCTTCACTCTCTTCACTCTTCTTCACTCTTCTTCACTCTTCTTCACTCTTCTTCACTCTTCTTCACTCTTCACTCTTCACTCTTCTTCACTCTTCTTCACTCTTCTTCACTCTTCACTCTTCTTCACTCTTCACTCTTCACTCTTCACTCTTCTTCACTCTTCACTCTTCTTCACTCTTCTTCACTCTTCTTCACTCTTCTTCACTCTTCACTCTTCTTCACTCTTCTTCACTCTTCTTCACTCTTCTTCACTCTTCTTCACTCTTCTTCACTCTTCTTCACTCTTCTTCACTCTTCTCTTCACTCTTCACTCTTCACTCTTCTTCACTCTTCTTCACTCTTCTTCACTCTTCTTCACTCTTCACTCTTCACTCTTCACTCTTCTTCACTCTTCTTCACTCTTCTTCACTCTTCTTCACTCTTCACTCTTCACTCTTCACTCTTCTTCACTCTTCACTCTTCTCACTCTTCTTCACTCTTCACTCTTCACTCTTCTTCACTCTTCACTCTTCTTCACTCTTCTTCACTCTTCTTCACTCTTCACTCTTCACTCTTCTTCACTCTTCTTCACTCTTCACTCTTCACTCTTCACTCTTCTTCACTCTTCTTCACTCTTCTTCACTCTTCTTCACTCTTCTTCACTCTTCACTCTTCTTCACTCTTCTTCACTCTTCTTCACTCTTCTTCACTCTTCTTCACTCTTCTTCACTCTTCTTCACTCTTCACTCTTCACTCTTCTTCACTCTTCTTCACTCTTCTTCACTCTTCTTCACTCTTCTTCACTCTTCACTCTTCTCACTCTTCTTCACTCTTCTTCACTCTTCTTCACTCTTCACTCTTCACTCTTCTCACTCTTCTTCACTCTTCTTCACTCTTCACTCTTCTTCACTCTTCACTCTTCACTCTTCACTCTTCTTCACTCTTCACTCTCTTCTTCACTCTCACTCTCTTCACTCTTCTTCACTCTTCTTCACTCTTCTTCACTCTTCTTCACTCTCTTCACTCTTCACTCTTCACTCTTCTTCACTCTTCTTCACTCTTCTTCACTCTTCTTCACTCTTCTTCACTCTTCTTCACTCTTCTTCACTCTTCACTCTTCACTCTTCTTCACTCTTCTTCACTCTTCTTCACTCTTCACTCTTCACTCTTCACTCTTCACTCTCACTCTTCACTCTTCACTCTTCTTCACTCTTCTTCACTCTTCACTCTTCTTCACTCTTCTCTCTTCACTCTTCACTCTTCTTCACTCTTCACTCTTCACTCTTCTTCACTCTTCACTCACTCTTCTTCACTCTTCACTCTTCTTCACTCTTCTTCACTCTTCACTCTTCACTCTTCTTCACTCTTCACTCTCTTCACTCTTCACTCTCTTCACTCTTCACTCTTCTTCACTCTTCACTCTTCTTCACTCTTCACTCTTCACTCTTCACTCTTCTTCACTCTTCACTCTTCTTCACTCTTCACTCTTCTTCACTCTTCACTCTTCACTCTTCACTCTTCACTCTTCACTCTTCACTCTTCACTCTTCACTCTTCACTCTTCTTCACTCTTCTTCACTCTTCTTCACTCTTCTTCACTCTTCTCACTCTTCTTCACTCTTCTTCACTCTTCTTCACTCTTCTTCACTCTTCTTCACTCTTCACTCTTCTTCACTCACTCTTCACTCTTCACTCTTCACTCTTCACTCTTCACTCTTCACTCTTCACTCTTCTTCACTCTTCACTCTTCACTCTTCACTCTTCTTCACTCTTCACTCTTCACTCTTCTTCACTCTTCACTCTTCACTCTTCACTCTTCACTCTTCACTCTTCTTCACTCTTCACTCTTCTTCACTCTTCTTCACTCTTCACTCTTCTTCACTCTTCACTCTTCTTCACTCTTCACTCTTCACTCTTCACTCTTCACTCTTCACTCTTCACTCTTCTTCACTCTTCACTCTTCTTCACTCTTCACTCTTCACTCTTCATTCTTCACTCTTCTTCACTCTTCACTCTTCTTCACTCTTCACTCTTCACTCTTCTTCACTCTTCACTCTTCACTCTTCACTCTTCTTCACTCTTCACTCTTCACTCTTCTTCACTCTTCTTCACTCTTCTTCACTCTTCTTCACTCTTCACTCTTCTTCACTCTTCTTCACTCTTCTTCACTCTTCTTCACTCTTCTTCACTCTTCTTCACTCTTCTTCACTCTTCTTCACTCTCTTCACTCTTCTTCACTCTTCTTCACTCTTCTTCACTCTTCTTCACTCTTCTTCACTCTTCTTCACTCTTCTTCACTCTTCTTCACTCTTCACTCTTCACTCTTCACTCTTCACTCTTCACTCTTCTTCACTCTTCACTCTTCTTCACTCTTCACTCTTCTTCACTCTCACTCTTCACTCTTCTTCACTCTTCACTCTTCTTCACTCTTCACTCTTCACTCTTCTTCACTCTTCACTCTTCTTCACTCTTCTTCACTCTTCTTCACTCTTCTTCACTCTTCACTCTTCTTCACTCTTCTTCACTCTTCACTCTTCTTCACTCTTCTTCACTCTTCTTCACTCTTCTTCACTCTTCTTCACTCTTCTTCACTCTTCTTCACTCTTCTTCACTCTTCACTCTCTTCACTCCTCTTCACTCTTCACTCTTCTTCACTCTTCTTCACTCTTCTTCACTCTTCTTCACTCTTCTTCACTCTTCTTCACTCTTCTTCACTCTTCTTCACTCTTCTTCACTCTTCTTCACTCTTCTTCACTCTTCTTCACTCTTCTTCACTCCTCTTCACTCCTCTTCACTCTTCTTCACTCTTCTTCACTCTTCTTCACTCTTCTTCACTCTTCTTCACTCTTCTTCACTCTTCTTCACTCTTCTTCACTCTTCTTCACTCTTCACTCTTCTTCACTCTTCTTCACTCTTCTTCACTCTTCTTCACTCTTCTTCACTCTTCTTCACTCTTCTTCACTCTTCTTCCCTCTTCACTCCTCTTCACTCTTCTTCACTCTTCTTCACTCTTCTTCACTCTTCTTCACTCTTCACTCTTCACTCTTCACTCTTCACTCTTCACTCTTCACTCTTCACTCTTCACTCTTCACTCTTCACTCTTCTTCACTCTTCTTCACTCTTCTTCACTCTTCTTCACTCTTCTTCACTCTTCTTCACTCTTCACTCTCACTCTTCACTCTTCACTCTTCACTCTTCACTCTTCTTCACTCTTCACTCTTCACTCTTCACTCTTCTTCACTCTTCTTCACTCTTCTTCACTCTTCTTCACTCTTCTTCACTCTTCTTCACTCTTCTTCACTCTTCTTCACTCTTCTTCACTCTTCTTCACTCTTCTTCACTCTTCTTCACTCTTCTTCACTCTTCTTCACTCTTCTTCACTCTTCTTCACTCTTCTTCACTCTTCTTCACTCTTCTTCACTCTTCACTCTTCACTCTTCTTCACTCTTCTTCACTCTTCTTCACTCTTCTTCACTCTTCTTCACTCTTCTTCACTCTTCTTCACTCTTCTTCACTCTTCACTCTTCTTCACTCTTCACTCTTCTTCACTCTTCTTCACTCTTCTTCACTCTTCTTCACTCTTCTTCACTCTTCACTCTTCTTCACTCTTCTTCACTCTTCTTCACTCTTCACTCTTCTTCACTCTTCACTCTTCTTCACTCTTCACTCTTCTTCACTCTTCTTCACTCTTCACTCTTCTTCACTCTTCACTCTTCTTCACTCTTCTTCACTCTTCTTCACTCTTCTTCACTCTTCTTCACTCTTCTTCACTCTTCACTCTTCACTCTTCACTCTTCACTCTTCACTCTTCACTCTTCACTCTTCACTCTTCACTCTTCACTCTTCTTCACTCTTCACTCTTCACTCTTCACTCTTCTTCACTCTTCTTCACTCTTCACTCTTCACTCTTCACTCTTCTTCACTCTTCACTCTTCTTCACTCTTCACTCTTCACTCTTCACTCTTCTTCACTCTTCTTCACTCTTCTTCACTCTTCACTCTTCACTCTTCACTCTTCACTCTTCTTCACTCTTCACTCTTCACTCTTCACTCTTCACTCTTCACTCTTCTTCACTCTTCTTCACTCTTCTTCACTCTTCTTCACTCTTCACTCTTCACTCTTCACTCTTCACTCTTCACTCTTCACTCTTCACTCTTCACTCTTCGTCACTCTTCGTCACTCTTCACTCTTCTTCACTCTTCGTCACTCTTCACTCTTCGTCACTCTTCACTCTTCGTCACTCTTCACTCTTCGTCACTCTTCGTCACTCTTCACTCTTCTTCACTCTTCACTCTTCACTCTTCTTCACTCTTCACTCTTCGTCACTCTTCTTCACTCTTCTTCACTCTTCTTCACTCTTCGTCACTCTTCTTCGCTCTCTTCACTCTTCACTCTTCACTCTTCACTCTTCACTCTTCACTCTTCACTCTTCACTCTTCACTCTTCACTCTTCACTCTTCACTCTTCGTCACTCTTCGTCACTCTTCGTCACTCTTCGTCACTCTTCGTCACTCTTCGTCACTCTTCGTCACTCTTCACTCTTCGTCACTCTTCGTCACTCTTCACTCTTCGTCACTCTTCACTCTTCGTCACTCTTCACTCTTCGTCACTCTTCGTCACTCTTCACTCTTCTTCACTCTTCTTCACTCTTCACTCTTCGTCACTCTTCGCTCTTCACTCTTCTTCACTCTTCACTCTTCGTCACTCTTCTTCACTCTTCGTCACTCTTCGTCACTCTTCGTCACTCTTCTTCGCTCTTCTTCGCTCTTCACTCTTCGTCACTATTCACTCTTCGTCGCTCTTCACTCTTCTTCGCTCTTCGTCACTCTTCGTCACTCTTCACTCTTCGTCACTCTTCTTCGCTCTTCTTCGCTCTTCTTCGCTCTTCTTCACTCTTCTTCGCTCTTCGTCACTCTTCGTCACTCTTCGTCACTCTTCACTCTTCGTCGCTCTTCTTCGCTCTTCTTCGCTCTTCTTCACTCTTCTTCGCTCTTCTTCGCTCTTCTTCGCTCTTCTTCGCTCTTCACTCTTCTTCACTCTTCTTCACTCTTCGTCACTCTTCGTCACTCTTCGTCACTCTTCGTCACTCTTCGTCGCTCTTCGTCGCTCTTCTTCGCTCTTCTTCGCTCTTCACTCTTCGTCACTATTCACTCTTCGTCGCTCTTCACTCTTCTTCGCTCTTCGTCACTCTTCGTCACTCTTCACTCTTCGTCACTCTTCTTCGCTCTTCTTCGCTCTTCTTCGCTCTTCTTCGCTCTTCTTCGCTCTTCTTCGCTCTTCGCTCTTCTTCGCTCTTCACTCTTCTTCACTCTTCTTCACTCTTCACTCTTCTTCACTCTTCTTCACTCTTCTTCACTCTTCTTCACTCTTCTTCACTCTTCTTCACTCTTCTTCACTCTTCTTCACTCTTCTTCACTCTTCTTCACTCTTCTTCACTCTTCTTCACTCTTCTTCACTCTTCTTCACTCTTCACTCTTCACTCTTCACTCTTCTTCACTCTTCACTCTTCTTCACTCTTCACTCTTCTCACTCTTCACTCTTCTTCACTCTTCACTCTTCTTCACTCTTCACTCTTCACTCTTCTTCACTCTTTCACTCTTCACTCTTCTTCACTCTTCACTCTTCACTCTTCTTCACTCTTCACTCTTCTTCACTCTTCTTCACTCTTCTTCACTCTTCTTCACTCCTCTTCACTCTTCACTCTTCACTCTTCACTCTCACTCTTCACTCTTCACTCTTCTCACTCTTCTTCACTCTTCTTCACTCTTCTTCACTCTTCTTCACTCTTCTTCACTCTTCTTCACTCTTCTCACTCTTCACTCTTCACTCTTCTTCACTCTTCACTCTCACTCTTCACTCTTCACTCTTCACTCTCTCACTCTCACTCTTCTTCACTCTTCTTCACTCTTCTTCACTCTTCTTCACTCTTCTTCACTCTTCTTCACTCTTCTTCACTCTTCTTCACTCTTCTTCACTCTTCTTCACTCTTCACTCTTCTTCACTCTTCTTCACTCTTCACTCTTCTTCACTCTTCTTCACTCTTCTTCACTCTTCTTCACTCTTCTTCACTCTTCTTCACTCTTCTTCACTCTTCTTCACTCTTCACTCTTCACTCTTCTTCACTCTTCTTCACTCTTCACTCTTCTTCACTCTTCTTCACTCTTCACTCTTCACTCTTCTTCACTCTTCTTCACTCTTCTTCACTCTTCTTCACTCTTCTTCACTCTTCTTCACTCTTCTTCACTCTTCTTCACTCTTCTTCACTCTTCTTCACTCTTCTTCACTCTTCTTCACTCTTCACTCTTCACTCTTCACTCTTCACTCTTCACTCTTCTTCACTCTTCTTCACTCTTCTTCACTCTTCTTCACTCTTCTTCACTCTTCTTCACTCTTCTTCACTCTTCACTCTTCTTCACTCTTCACTCTTCACTCTTCTTCACTCTTCACTCTTCACTCTTCTTCACTCTTCTTCACTCTTCTTCACTCTTCTTCACTCTTCACTCTTCTTCACTCTTCTTCACTCTTCACTCTTCTTCACTCTTCTTCACTCTTCACTCTTCTTCACTCTTCACTCTTCTTCACTCTTCTTCACTCTTCTTCACTCTTCACTCTTCTTCACTCTTCACTCTTCTTCACTCTTCTTCACTCTTCTTCTCTTCACTCTTCTTCACTCTTCTTCACTCTTCTTCACTCTTCACTCTTCTTCACTCTTCTTCACTCTTCACTCTTCTTCACTCTTCACTCTTCTTCACTCTTCTTCACTCTTCTTCACTCTTCTTCACTCTTCTTCACTCTTCTTCACTCTTCTTCACTCTTCACTCTTCTTCACTCTTCTTCACTCTTCTTCACTCTTCTTCACTCTTCTTCACTCTTCTTCACTCTTCTTCACTCTTCTTCACTCTTCACTCTTCACTCTTCACTCTTCTTCACTCTTCACTCTTCACTCTTCTTCACTCTTCACTCTTCACTCTTCTTCACTCTTCTTCACTCTTCTTCACTCTTCTTCACTCTTCTTCACTCTTCTTCACTCTTCACTCTTCACTCTTCTTCACTCTTCTTCACTCTTCTTCACTCTTCTTCACTCTTCACTCTCACTCTTCACTCTTCTTCACTCTTCACTCTTCTTCACTCTTCACTCTTCTTCACTCTTCACTCTTCACTCTTCTTCACTCTTCACTCTTCTTCACTCTTCACTCTTCACTCTTCACTCTTCTTCACTCTTCCTTCACTCTTCTTCACTCTTCTTCACTCTTCTTCACTCTTCTTCACTCTTCTTCACTCTTCTTCACTCTTCTTCACTCTTCACTCTTCTTCACTCTTCTTCACTCTTCTTCACTCTTCTCACTCTTCTTCACTCTTCTTCACTCTTCTTCACTCTTCTTCACTCTTCTTCACTCTTCTTCACTCTTCTTCACTCTTCTTCACTCTTCTTCACTCTTCTTCACTCTTCTCACTCTTCTTCACTCTTCTTCACTCTTCTTCACTCTTCTTCACTCTTCTTCACTCTTCTTCACTCTTCTTCACTCTCTTCACTCTTCACTCTTCTTCACTCTTCTTCACTCTTCTTCACTCTTCTTCACTCTTCTTCACTCTTCTTCACTCTTCTTCACTCTCTTCACTCTTCTTCACTCTCTTCACTCTTCTTCACTCTTCTTCACTCTTCTTCACTCTTCTTCACTCTTCATCTCACTCTTCACTCTTCACTCTTCACTCTTCACTCTTCACTCTCACTCTTCTTCACTCTTCTTCACTCTTCTTCACTCTTCTTCACTCTCTTCACTCTTCTTCACTCTTCTTCACTCTTCTTCACTCTTCTTCACTCTTCTTCACTCTTCTTCACTCTTCTTCACTCTTCTTCACTCTTCACTCACTCACTCATCTTCACTCATCTTCACTCATCTTCACTCATCTTCACTCTTCTTCACTCTTCTTCACTCTTCTTCACTCTTCTTCACTCTTCTTCACTCTTCTTCACTCTTCTTCACTCTTCTTCACTCTTCTTCACTCTTCTTCACTCTTCTTCACTCTTCTTCACTCTTCTTCACTCATCTTCACTCTTCACTCATCTTCACTCATCTTCACTCTTCTTCACTCTTCTTCACTCTTCTTCACTCTTCTTCACTCTTCTTCACTCTTCACTCTTCACTCCTCACTCTTCACTCTTCTTCACTCTTCTTCACTCTTCTTCACTCTTCTTCACTCTTCTTCACTCTTCTTCACTCTTCTTCACTCTTCTTCACTCTTCTTCACTCTTCACTCATCTTCACTCTTCTTCACTCTTCTTCACTCTTCTTCACTCTTCTTCACTCTTCTTCACTCTTCTTCACTCTTCTTCACTCTTCTTCACTCTTCTTCACTCTTCTTCACTCTTCTTCACTCTTCTTCACTCTTCACTCTTCACTCTTCTTCACTCTTCTTCACTCTTCACTCTTCTTCACTCTTCTTCACTCTTCTTCACTCTTCTTCACTCTTCACTCTTCTTCACTCTTCACTCTTCACTCTTCTTCACTCTTCTTCACTCTTCTTCACTCTTCTTCACTCTTCTTCACTCTTCTTCACTCTTCTTCACTCTTCTTCACTCTTCTTCACTCTTCTTCACTCTTCTTCACTCTTCTTCACTCTTCTTCACTCTTCTTCACTCTTCTTCACTCCTCTTCACTCTCTTCACTCCTCTTCACTCTTCACTCTTCACTCTTCACTCTTCACTCTTCTTCACTCTTCACTCTTCTTCACTCTTCTTCACTCTTCTTCACTCTTCTTCACTCTTCTTCACTCTTCTTCACTCTTCTTCACTCTCTTCACTCTTCTTCACTCTTCTTCACTCTTCTTCACTCTTCTTCACTCTTCTTCACTCTTCTTCACTCCTCTTCACTCCTCTTCACTCTTCACTCTTCTTCACTCTTCACTCTTCTTCACTCTTCACTCTTCTTCACTCTTCACTCTTCTTCACTCTTCTTCACTCTTCTTCACTCTTCTTCACTCTTCTTCACTCTTCTTCACTCTTCTTCACTCTTCTTCACTCTTCTTCACTCTTCTTCACTCTTCTTCACTCTTCTTCACTCTTCTTCACTCCTCTTCACTCCTCTTCACTCCTCTTCACTCTTCTTCACTCCTCTTCACTCTTCTTCACTCTTCTTCACTCTTCACTCTTCTTCACTCTTCACTCTTCACTCTTCTTCACTCTTCTTCACTCTTCACTCTTCTTCACTCTTCACTCTTCACTCTTCTTCACTCTTCTTCACTCTTCACTCTTCTTCACTCTTCACTCTTCTTCACTCTTCACTCTTCACTCTTCTTCACTCTTCTTCACTCTTCACTCTTCTTCACTCTTCTTCACTCTTCACTCTTCTTCACTCTTCTTCACTCTTCTTCACTCTTCACTCTTCTTCACTCTTCACTCTTCTTCACTCTTCACTCTTCTTCACTCTTCACTCTTCTTCACTCTTCTTCACTCTTCTTCACTCTTCTTCACTCTTCTTCACTCTTCTTCACTCTTCTTCACTCTTCTTCACTCTTCTTCACTCTTCTTCACTCTTCTTCACTCTTCTTCACTCTTCTTCACTCTTCTTCACTCTTCTTCACTCTTCGTCACTCTTCTTCACTCTTCGTCACTCTTCGTCACTCTTCGTCACTCTTCGTCACTCTTCGTCACTCTTCACTCTTCACTCTTCACTCTTCTTCACTCTTCTTCACTCTTCACTCTTCACTCTTCACTCTTCACTCTTCACTCTTCACTCTTCACTCTTCTTCACTCTTCTTCACTCTTCTTCACTCTTCTTCACTCTTCTTCACTCTTCTTCACTCTTCTTCACTCTTCACTCTTCACTCTTCTTCACTCTTCTTCACTCTTCGTCACTCTTCGTCACTCTTCGTCACTCTTCGTCACTCTTCTTCACTCTTCACTCTTCACTCTTCACTCTTCTTCACTCTTCACTCTTCTTCACTCTTCTTCACTCTTCTTCACTCTTCACTCTTCTTCACTCTTCACTCTTCACTCTTCACTCTTCTTCACTCTTCGTCACTCTTCGTCACTCTTCGTCACTCTTTGTCACTCTTCGTCACTCTTCACTCTTCGTCACTCTTCTTCACTCTTCACTCTTCACTCTTCTTCACTCTTCGTCACTCTTCTTCACTCTTCACTCTTCACTCTTCTTCACTCTTCTTCACTCTTCTTCACTCTTCTTCACTCTTCTTCACTCTTCTTCACTCTTCTTCACTCTTCTTCACTCTTCACTCTTCTTCACTCTTCTTCACTCTTCTTCACTCTTCGTCACTCTTCGTCACTCTTCGTCACTCTTCGTCACTCTTCGTCACTCTTCACTCTTCGTCACTCTTCACTCTTCGTCACTCTTCACTCTTCGTCACTCTTCTTCGCTCTTCTTCGCTCTTCACTCTTCGTCACTCTTCACTCTTCTTCACTCTTCTTCACTCTTCACTCTTCTTCACTCTTCACTCTTCTTCACTCTTCACTCTTCTTCACTCTTCTTCACTCTTCTTCACTCTTCTTCACTCTTCGTCACTCTTCGTCACTCTTCTTCACTCTTCGTCACTCTTCGTCACTCTTCGTCACTCTTCACTCTTCTTCACTCTTCTTCACTCTTCTTCACTCTTCACTCTTCGTCACTCTTCACTCTTCGTCACTCTTCACTCTTCGTCACTCTTCACTCTTCGTCACTCTTCACTCTTCGTCACTCTTCACTCTTCGTCGCTCTTCGTCGCTCTTCGTCGCTCTTCGTCGCTCTTCGTCGCTCTTCGCTCTTCTTCGCTCTTCACTCTTCTTCACTCTTCGTCACTCTTCGTCACTCTTCGTCACTCTTCGTCACTCTTCACTCTTCGTCACTCTTCGTCACTCTTCGTCACTCTTCGTCACTCTTCGTCGCTCTTCTTCGCTCTTCTTCGCTCTTCACTCTTCTTCACTCTTCGTCACTCTTCGTCACTCTTCGTCACTCTTCTTCACTCTTCGTCACTCTTCACTCTTCGTCACTCTTCACTCTTCTTCACTCTTCTTCACTCTTCACTCTTCTTCACTCTTCACTCTTCTTCACTCTTCTTCACTCTTCTTCACTCTTCTTCACTCTTCTTCACTCTTCTTCACTCTTCGTCACTCTTCTTCACTCTTCGTCACTCTTCGTCACTCTTCGTCACTCTTCGTCACTCTTCGTCACTCTTCGTCACTCTTCGTCACTCTTCGTCACTCTTCACTCTTCTTCACTCTTCTTCACTCTTCTTCACTCTTCACTCTTCGTCACTCTTCACTCTTCACTCTTCTTCACTCTTCTTCACTCTTCGTCACTCTTCACTCTTCTTCACTCTTCTTCACTCTTCTTCACTCTTCTTCACTCTTCTTCACTCTTCTTCACTCTTCGTCACTCTTCGTCACTCTTCGTCACTCTTCGTCACTCTTCGTCACTCTTCGTCACTCTTCGTCACTCTTCGTCACTCTTCGTCACTCTTCGTCACTCTTCGTCACTCTTCACTCTTCGTCACTCTTCACTCTTTGTCACTCTTTGTCACTCTTCGTCACTCTTCACTCTTCTTCACTCTTCTTCACTCTTCTTCACTCTTCTTCACTCTTCACTCTTCTTCACTCTTCTTCACTCTTCTTCACTCTTCTTCACTCTTCTTCACTCTTCGTCACTCTTCGTCACTCTTCGTCACTCTTCGTCACTCTTCGTCACTCTTCGTCACTCTTCGTCACTCTTCACTCTTCGTCACTCTTCACTCTTCGTCACTCTTCTTCGCTCTTCTTCGCTCTTCACTCTTCGTCACTCTTCACTCTTCGTCACTCTTCACTCTTCTTCACTCTTCTTCACTCTTCACTCTTCTTCACTCTTCACTCTTCTTCACTCTTCACTCTTCTTCACTCTTCTTCACTCTTCTTCACTCTTCTTCACTCTTCTTCACTCTTCTTCACTCTTCTTCACTCTTCTTCACTCTTCGTCACTCTTCGTCACTCTTCTTCACTCTTCGTCACTCTTCGTCACTCTTCGTCACTCTTCGTCACTCTTCACTCTTCTTCACTCTTCTTCACTCTTCTTCACTCTTCGTCACTCTTCACTCTTCGTCACTCTTCACTCTTCGTCACTCTTCACTCTTCGTCACTCTTCACTCTTCGTCGCTCTTCACTCTTCGTCGCTCTTCACTCTTCGTCGCTCTTCGTCGCTCTTCGTCGCTCTTCGTCGCTCTTCGTCGCTCTTCGTCGCTCTTCGTCGCTCTTCTTCGCTCTTCACTCTTCTTCACTCTTCTTCACTCTTCTTCACTCTTCTTCACTCTTCTTCACTCTTCGTCACTCTTCGTCACTCTTCACTCTTCGTCACTCTTCACTCTTCGTCACTCTTCGTCACTCTTCGTCACTCTTCGTCACTCTTCGTCACTCTTCGTCACTCTTCGTCGCTCTTCTTCGCTCTTCTTCGCTCTTCACTCTTCTTCACTCTTCTTCACTCTTCGTCACTCTTCGTCACTCTTCTTCACTCTTCGTCACTCTTCACTCTTCGTCACTCTTCACTCTTCTTCACTCTTCTTCACTCTTCACTCTTCTTCACTCTTCTTCACTCTTCTTCACTCTTCTTCACTCTTCGTCACTCTTCGTCACTCTTCGTCACTCTTCGTCACTCTTCGTCACTCTTCGTCACTCTTCGTCACTCTTCGTCACTCTTCGTCACTCTTCGTCACTCTTCGTCACTCTTCGTCACTCTTCACTCTTCTTCACTCTTCTTCACTCTTCTTCACTCTTCACTCTTCGTCACTCTTCACTCTTCACTCTTCTTCACTCTTCGTCACTCTTCACTCTTCACTCTTCTTCACTCTTCTTCACTCTTCTTCACTCTTCTTCACTCTTCACTCTTCTTCACTCTTCTTCACTCTTCTTCACTCTTCTTCACTCTTCTTCACTCTTCTTCACTCTTCTTCACTCTTCTTCACTCTTCGTCACTCTTCGTCACTCTTCGTCACTCTTCGTCACTCTTCGTCACTCTTCGTCACTCTTCGTCACTCTTCGTCACTCTTCGTCACTCTTCTTCACTCTTCTTCACTCTTCTTCACTCTTCGTCACTCTTCACTCTTCTTCACTCTTCGTCACTCTTCGTCACTCTTCGTCACTCTTCTTCACTCTTCTTCACTCTTCTTCACTCTTCTTCACTCTTCTTCACTCTTCTTCACTCTTCACTCTTCTTCACTCTTCACTCTTCTTCACTCTTCACTCTTCTTCACTCTTCACTCTTCTTCACTCTTCACTCTTCTTCACTCTTCACTCTTCGTCACTCTTCACTCTTCGTCACTCTTCTTCACTCTTCACTCTTCTTCACTCTTCACTCTTCTTCACTCTTCACTCTTCTTCACTCTTCTTCACTCTTCGTCACTCTTCGTCACTCTTCGTCACTCTTCGTCACTCTTCGTCACTCTTCGTCACTCTTCGTCACTCTTCGTCACTCTTCGTCACTCTTCACTCTTCGTCACTCTTCGTCACTCTTCTTCACTCTTCTTCACTCTTCTTCACTCTTCTTCACTCTTCTTCACTCTTCTTCACTCTTCTTCACTCTTCTTCACTCTTCTTCACTCTTCTTCACTCTTCGTCACTCTTCGTCACTCTTCGTCACTCTTCTTCACTCTTCTTCACTCTTCTTCACTCTTCGTCACTCTTCGTCACTCTTCGTCACTCTTCTTCACTCTTCTTCACTCTTCACTCTTCTTCACTCTTCACTCTTCGTCACTCTTCACTCTTCGTCACTCTTCACTCTTCTTCACTCTTCACTCTTCTTCACTCTTCTTCACTCTTCTTCACTCTTCTTCACTCTTCACTCTTCTTCACTCTTCACTCTTCTTCACTCTTCACTCTTCTTCACTCTTCACTCTTCTTCACTCTTCACTCTTCGTCACTCTTCACTCTTCGTCACTCTTCACTCTTCGTCACTCTTCTTCACTCTTCACTCTTCTTCACTCTTCACTCTTCTTCACTCTTCTTCACTCTTCTTCACTCTTCGTCACTCTTCGTCACTCTTCGTCACTCTTCGTCACTCTTCGTCACTCTTCGTCACTCTTCGTCACTCTTCACTCTTCGTCACTCTTCGTCACTCTTCGTCACTCTTCTTCACTCTTCTTCACTCTTCGTCACTCTTCGTCACTCTTCTTCACTCTTCTTCACTCTTCGTCACTCTTCGTCACTCTTCACTCTTCTTCACTCTTCTTCACTCTTCACTCTTCTTCACTCTTCACTCTTCGTCACTCTTCACTCTTCGTCACTCTTCACTCTTCTTCACTCTTCACTCTTCTTCACTCTTCTTCACTCTTCACTCTTCACTCTTCTTCACTCTTCACTCTTCACTCTTCTTCACTCTTCACTCTTCTTCACTCTTCACTCTTCGTCACTCTTCGTCACTCTTCGTCACTCTTCGTCACTCTTCTTCACTCTTCTTCACTCTTCTTCACTCTTCTTCACTCTTCTTCACTCTTCGTCACTCTTCTTCACTCTTCGTCACTCTTCACTCTTCTTCACTCTTCTTCACTCTTCACTCTTCTTCACTCTTCTTCACTCTTCACTCTTCTTCACTCTTCACTCTTCTTCACTCTTCACTCTTCACTCTTCACTCTTCTTCACTCTTCACTCTTCTTCACTCTTCTTCACTCTTCACTCTTCTTCACTCTTCTTCACTCTTCACTCTTCTTCACTCTTCTTCACTCTTCACTCTTCTTCACTCTTCTTCACTCTTCACTCTTCTTCACTCTTCTTCACTCTTCACTCTTCTTCACTCTTCACTCTTCTTCACTCTTCACTCTTCACTCTTCTTCACTCTTCACTCTTCTTCACTCTTCACTCTTCTTCACTCTTCGTCACTCTTCTTCACTCTTCGTCACTCTTCGTCACTCTTCGTCACTCTTCGTCACTCTTCGTCACTCTTCGTCTCTCTTCGTCTCTCTTCTTCGCTCTTCACTCTTCGTTCTTCACTCTTCGTCACTCTTCGTCACTCTTCGTCACTCTTCGTCACTCTTCGTCACTCTTCGTCACTCTTCGTCACTCTTCGTCACTCTTCGTCACTCTTCACTCTTCTTCACTCTTCGTCACTCTTCGTCACTCTTCGTCACTCTTCGTCACTCTTCTTCACTCTTCACTCTTCTTCACTCTTCTTCACTCTTCTTCACTCTTCGTCACTCTTCGTCACTCTTCGTCACTCTTCGTCACTCTTCGTCACTCTTCGTCACTCTTCGTCACTCTTCGTCACTCTTCACTCTTCGTCACTCTTCACTCTTCGTCACTCTTCACTCTTCGTCACTCTTCGTCACTCTTCGTCGCTCTTCTTCACTCTTCGTCGCTCTTCGTCGCTCTTCTTCGCTCTTCTTCGCTCTTCTTCGCTCTTCACTCTTCTTCACTCTTCACTCTTCTTCACTCTTCGTCACCCTTCTTCACTCTTCGTCACCCTTCTTCACTCTTCGTCACTCTTCTTCACTCTTCGTCACTCTTCTTCACTCTTCGTCACCCTTCTTCACTCTTCGTCACCCTTCTTCACTCTTCGTCACCCTTCTTCACTCTTCGTCACTCTTCACTCTTCGTCACTCTTCACTCTTCGTCACTCTTCACTCTTCGTCACTCTTCACTCTTCTTCACTCTTCTTCACTCTTCACTCTTCGTCACTCTTCACTCTTCTTCACTCTTCTTCACTCTTCACTCTTCGTCACTCTTCACTCTTCTTCACTCTTCTTCACTCTTCTTCACTCTTCGTCACTCTTCGTCACTCTTCGTCACTCTTCGTCACTCTTCGTCACTCTTCGTCACTCTTCGTCACTCTTCACTCTTCTTCACTCTTCTTCACTCTTCTTCACTCTTCTTCACTCTTCGTCACTCTTCGTCACTCTTCGTCACTCTTCGTCACTCTTCACTCTTCACTCTTCTTCACTCTTCACTCTTCGTCACTCTTCACTCTTCGTCACTCTTCACTCTTCTTCACTCTTCTTCACTCTTCACTCTTCGTCACTCTTCACTCTTCTTCACTCTTCTTCACTCTTCACTCTTCGTCACTCTTCACTCTTCTTCGTCACTCTTCGTCACTCTTCGTCACTCTTCGTCACTCTTCACTCTTCGTCACTCTTCGTCACTCTTCGTCACTCTTCTTCACTCTTCTTCACTCTTCTTCACTCTTCTTCACTCTTCTTCACTCTTCGTCACTCTTCTTCACTCTTCTTCACTCTTCGTCACTCTTCACTCTTCACTCTTCTTCACTCTTCTTCACTCTTCTTCACTCTTCGTCACTCTTCTTCACTCTTCGTCACTCTTCGTCACTCTTCGTCACTCTTCGTCACTCTTCTTCACTCTTCTTCACTCTTCTTCACACTTCTTCACTCTTCGTCACTCTTCGTCACTCTTCGTCACTCTTCTTCACTCTTCTTCACTCTTCTTCACTCTTCGTCACTCTTCGTCACTCTTCGTCACTCTTCGTCACTCTTCGTCACTCTTCGTCACTCTTCACTCTTCTTCACTCTTCTTCACTCTTCTTCACTCTTCTTCACTCTTCTTCACTCTTCTTCACTCTTCGTCACTCTTCGTCACTCTTCGTCACTCTTCGTCACTCTTCGTCACTCTTCGTCACTCTTCGTCACTCTTCGTCACTCTTCGTCACTCTTCGTCACTCTTCTTCACTCTTCGTCACTCTTCTTCACTCTTCTTCACTCTTCGTCACTCTTCGTCACTCTTCACTCTTCTTCACTCTTCTTCACTCTTCTTCACTCTTCTTCACTCTTCTTCACTCTTCGTCACTCTTCGTCACTCTTCTTCACTCTTCGTCACTCTTCTTCACTCTTCTTCACTCTTCACTCTTCACTCTTCTTCACTCTTCACTCTTCTTCACTCTTCTTCACTCTTCACTCTTCGTCACTCTTCACTCTTCTTCACTCTTCTTCACTCTTCTTCACTCTTCTTCACTCTTCTTCACTCTTCTTCACTCTTCTTCACTCTTCACTCTTCTTCACTCTTCACTCTTCTTCACTCTTCACTCTTCTTCACTCTTCACTCTTCTTCACTCTGCTTCACTCTTCACTCTTCGTCACTCTTCACTCTTCTTCACTCTTCTTCACTCTTCACTCTTCGTCACTCTTCGTCACTCTTCTTCACTCTTCTTCACTCTTCTTCACTCTTCTTCACTCTTCTTCACTCTTCTTCACTCTTCGTCACTCTTCGTCACTCTTCGTCACTCTTCGTCACTCTTCGTCACTCTTCGTCACTCTTCGTCACTCTTCGTCACTCTTCGTCACTCTTCGTCACTCTTCGTCACTCTTCACTCTTCGTCACTCTTCACTCTTCGTCACTCTTCACTCTTCTTCACTCTTCACTCTTCTTCACTCTTCACTCTTCTTCACTCTTCACTCTTCTTCACTCTTCACTCTTCTTCACTCTTCTTCACTCTTCTTCACTCTTCGTCACTCTTCGTCACTCTTCGTCACTCTTCGTCACTCTTCGTCACTCTTCGTCACTCTTCGTCACTCTTCGTCACTCTTCACTCTTCGTCACTCTTCACTCTTCGTCACTCTTCACTCTTCGTCACTCTTCACTCTTCTTCACTCTTCACTCTTCGTCACTCTTCGTCACTCTTCGTCACTCTTCGTCACTCTTCGTCACTCTTCGTCACTCTTCGTCACTCTTCGTCACTCTTCGTCACTCTTCACTCTTCGTCACTCTTCACTCTTCTTCACTCTTCACTCTTCACTCTTCACTCTTCACTCTTCACTCTTCACTCTTCGTCACTCTTCACTCTTCTTCACTCTTCTTCACTCTTCACTCTTCTTCACTCTTCACTCTTCTTCACTCTTCACTCTTCTTCACTCTTCACTCTTCTTCACTCTTCGTCACTCTTCTTCACTCTTCGTCACTCTTCGTCACTCTTCTTCACTCTTCGTCACTCTTCACTCTTCACTCTTCTTCACTCTTCGTCACTCTTCGTCACTCTTCTTCACTCTTCGTCGCTCTTCTTCGCTCTTCTTCGCTCTTCTTCGCTCTTCTTCGCTCTTCTTCGCTCTTCACTCTTCTTCACTCTTCACTCTTCTTCACTCTTCACTCTTCTTCACTCTTCACTCTTCTTCACTCTTCACTCTTCTTCACTCTTCACTCTTCTTCACTCTTCTTCACTCTTCTTCACTCTTCTTCACTCTTCTTCACTCTTCGTCACTCTTCTTCACTCTTCGTCACTCTTCTTCACTCTTCACTCTTCTTCACTCTTCTTCACTCTTCACTCTTCTTCACTCTTCTTCACTCTTCTTCACTCTTCTTCACTCTTCACTCTTCACTCTTCTTCACTCTTCTTCACTCTTCTTCACTCTTCTTCACTCTTCTTCACTCTTCTTCACTCTTCGTCACTCTTCGTCACTCTTCGTCACTCTTCGTCACTCTTCGTCACTCTTCTTCACTCTTCTTCACTCTTCTTCACTCTTCGTCACTCTTCTTCACTCTTCTTCACTCTTCTTCACTCTTCGTCACTCTTCGTCACTCTTCGTCACTCTTCACTCTTCTTCACTCTTCACTCTTCTTCACTCTTCTTCACTCTTCTTCACTCTTCGTCACTCTTCGTCACTCTTCGTCACTCTTCGTCACTCTTCGTCACTCTTCGTCACTCTTCGTCACTCTTCGTCACTCTTCGTCACTCTTCGTCACTCTTCGTCACTCTTCTTCACTCTTCTTCACTCTTCTTCACTCTTCTTCACTCTTCTTCACTCTTCGTCACTCTTCGTCACTCTTCGTCACTCTTCTTCACTCTTCTTCACTCTTCTTCACTCTTCTTCACTCTTCTTCACTCTTCACTCTTCTTCACTCTTCACTCTTCTTCACTCTTCACTCTTCTTCACTCTTCACTCTTCACTCTTCTTCACTCTTCACTCTTCTTCACTCTTCTTCACTCTTCTTCACTCTTCGTCACTCTTCGTCACTCTTCGTCACTCTTCACTCTTCTTCACTCTTCACTCTTCGTCACTCTTCGTCACTCTTCACTCTTCGTCACTCTTCACTCTTCTTCACTCTTCTTCACTCTTCTTCACTCTTCACTCTTCTTCACTCTTCTTCACTCTTCTTCACTCTTCTTCACTCTTCTTCACTCTTCACTCTTCACTCTTCACTCTTCACTCTTCACTCTTCTTCACTCTTCTTCACTCTTCTTCACTCTTCTTCACTCTTCTTCACTCTTCGTCACTCTTCGTCACTCTTCGTCACTCTTCTTCACTCTTCACTCTTCGTCACTCTTCACTCTTCTTCACTCTTCACTCTTCTTCACTCTTCACTCTTCTTCACTCTTCACTCTTCTTCACTCTTCACTCTTCTTCACTCTTCACTCTTCTTCACTCTTCTTCACTCTTCGTCACTCTTCGTCACTCTTCGTCACTCTTTGTCACTCTTCGTCACTCTTTGTCACTCTTTGTCACTCTTTGTCACTCTTCGTCACTCTTCGTCACTCTTCACTCTTCTTCACTCTTCACTCTTCTTCACTCTTCGTCACTCTTCACTCTTCGTCACTCTTCACTCTTCGTCACTCTTCACTCTTCGTCACTCTTCACTCTTCGTCACTCTTCGTCACTCTTCGTCACTCTTCGTCACTCTTCGTCACTCTTCGTCACTCTTCTTCACTCTTCTTCACTCTTCTTCACTCTTCTTCACTCTTCACTCTTCTTCACTCTTCTTCACTCTTCACTCTTCACTCTTCTTCACTCTTCTTCACTCTTCTTCACTCGTCACTCTTCGTCACTCTTCGTCACTCTTCGTCACTCTTCGTCACTCTTCGTCACTCTTCGTCACTCTTCTTCACTCTTCACTCTTCACTCTTCTTCACTCTTCACTCTTCTTCACTCTTCTTCACTCTTCACTCTTCTTCACTCTTCACTCTTCTTCACTCTTCACTCTTCTTCACTCTTCACTCTTCGTCACTCTTCACTCTTCGTCACTCTTCTTCACTCTTCACTCTTCGTCACTCTTCACTCTTCTTCACTCTTCTTCACTCTTCTTCACTCTTCTTCACTCTTCACTCTTCACTCTTCGTCACTCTTCGTCACTCTTCGTCACTCTTCGTCACTCTTCGTCACTCTTCGTCACTCTTCTTCACTCTTCACTCTTCACTCTTCACTCTTCACTCTTCACTCTTCGTCACTCTTCGTCACTCTTCGTCACTCTTCGGCACTCTTCGTCACTCTTCGTCACTCTTCACTCTTCGTCACTCTTCACTCTTCACTCTTCTTCACACTTCACTCTTCGTCACTCTTCACTCTTCGTCACTCTTCACTCTTCGTCACTCTTCACTCTTCGTCACTCTTCACTCTTCGTCACTCTTCTTCACTCTTCGTCACTCTTCGTCACTCTTCGTCACTCTTCGTCACTCTTCGTCACTCTTCTTCACTCTTCTTCACTCTTCTTCACTCTTCTTCACTCGTCACTCTTCGTCACTCTTCGTCACTCTTCTTCACTCTTCTTCACTCTTCGTCACTCGTCACTCTTCGTCACTCTTCGTCACTCTTCGTCACTCTTCTTCACTCTTCTTCACTCTTCTTCACTCTTCTTCACTCTTCTTCACTCTTCTTCACTCTTCTTCACTCGTCACTCTTCGTCACTCTTCGTCACTCTTCTTCACTCTTCTTCACTCTTCGTCACTCGTCACTCTTCGTCACTCTTCTTCACTCTTCGTCACTCTTCTTCACTCTTCACTCTTCTTCACTTTTCACTCTTCGTCACTCTTCACTCTTCTTCACTCTTCTTCACTCTTCACTCTTCTTCACTCTTCACTCTTCTTCACTCTTCTTCACTCTTCTTCACTCTTCTTCACTCTTCTTCACTCTTCTTCACTCTTCTTCACTCTTCGTCACTCTTCTTCACTCTTCTTCACTCTTCACTCTTCTTCACTCTTCTTCACTCTTCACTCTTCGTCACTCTTCACTCTTCTTCACTCTTCTTCACTCTTCTTCACTCTTCTTCACTCTTCTTCACTCTTCTTCACTCTTCTTCACTCTTCTTCACTCTTCACTCTTCTTCACTCTTCTTCACTCTTCTTCACTCTTCTTCACTCTTCTTCACTCTTCTTCACTCTTCTTCACTCTTCTTCACTCTTCTTCACTCTTCTTCACTCTTCACTCTTCTTCACTCTTCACTCTTCGTCACTCTTCACTCTTCACTCTTCTTCACTCTTCTTCACTCTTCTTCACTCTTCTTCACTCTTCTTCACTCTTCTTCACTCTTCGTCACTCTTCGTCACTCTTCGTCACTCTTCGTCACTCTTCTTCACTCTTCTTCACTCTTCACTCTTCTTCACTCTTCTTCACTCTTCTTCACTCTTCACTCTTCTTCACTCTTCACTCTTCGTCACTCTTCACTCTTCTTCACTCTTCACTCTTCTTCACTCTTCACTCTTCTTCACTCTTCACTCTTCGTCACTCTTCACTCTTCTTCACTCTTCACTCTTCGTCACTCTTCACTCTTCGTCACTCTTCGTCACTCTTCGTCACTCTTCGTCACTCTTCGTCACTCTTCTTCACTCTTCTTCACTCTTCTTCACTCTTCTTCACTCTTCTTCACTCTTCACTCTTCTTCACTCTTCACTCTTCTTCACTCTTCTTCACTCTTCTTCACTCTTCACTCTTCTTCACTCTTCTTCACTCTTCACTCTTCGTCACTCTTCACTCTTCGTCACTCTTCACTCTTCTTCACTCTTCACTCTTCTTCACTCTTCTTCACTCTTCTTCACTCTTCACTCTTCGTCACTCTTCTTCACTCTTCTTCACTCTTCACTCTTCGTCACTCTTCGTCACTCTTCGTCACTCTTCGTCACTCTTCACTCTTCTTCACTCTTCTTCACTCTTCTTCACTCTTCTTCACTCTTCTTCACTCTTCTTCACTCTTCTTCACTCTTCTTCACTCTTCACTCTTCTTCACTCTTCTTCACTCTTCGTCACTCTTCGTCACTCTTCACTCTTCTTCACTCTTCACTCTTCGTCACTCTTCACTCTTCGTCACTCTTCACTCTTCTTCACTCTTCTTCACTCTTCACTTTTCTTCACTCTTCTTCACTCTTCTTCACTCTTCTTCACTCTTCTTCACTCTTCTTCACTCTTCACTCTTCACTCTTCACTCTTCATCACTCTTCATCACTCTTCATCACTCTTCTTCACTCTTCTTCACTCTTCGTCACTCTTCTTCACTCTTCGTCACTCTTCGTCACTCTTCGTCACTCTTCGTCACTCTTCACTCTTCTTCACTCTTCGTCACTCTTCACTCTTCGTCACTCTTCACTCTTCGTCACTCTTCACTCTTCGTCACTCTTCACTCTTCGTCACTCTTCACTCTTCGTCACTCTTCACTCTTCGTCACTCTTCACTCTTCGTCACTCTTCACTCTTCGTCACTCTTCTTCACTCTTCTTCACTCTTCTTCACTCTTCTTCACTCTTCTTCACTCTTCTTCACTCTTCACTCTTCGTCACTCTTCGTCACTCTTCGTCACTCTTCGTCACTCTTCGTCACTCTTCGTCACTCTTCTTCACTCTTCACTCTTCGTCACTCTTCGTCACTCTTCTTCACTCGTCACTCTTCGTCACTCTTCTTCACTCTTCTTCACTCTTCACTCTTCTTCACTCTTCACTCTTCTTCACTCTTCTTCACTCTTCACTCTTCGTCACTCTTCACTCTTCTTCACTCTTCACTCTTCTTCACTCTTCGTCACTCTTCACTCTTCGTCACTCTTCACTCTTCTTCACTCTTCACTCTTCTTCACTCTTCGTCACTCTTCGTCACTCTTCTTCACTCTTCGTCACTCTTCACTCTTCACTCTTCACTCTTCACTCTTCACTCTTCACTCTTCTTCACTCTTCGTCACTCTTCGTCACTCTTCTTCACTCTTCGTCACTCTTCGTCGCTCTTCTTCGCTCTTCTTCGCTCTTCACTCTTCTTCACTCTTCACTCTTCTTCACTCTTCACTCTTCTTCACTCTTCACTCTTCTTCACTCTTCACTCTTCTTCACTCTTCACTCTTCTTCACTCTTCTTCACTCTTCTTCACTCTTCTTCACTCTTCGTCACTCTTCTTCACTCTTCTTCACTCTTCACTCTTCACTCTTCTTCACTCTTCTTCACTCTTCTTCACTCTTCTTCACTCTTCTTCACTCTTCTTCACTCTTCGTCACTCTTCGTCACTCTTCGTCACTCTTCGTCACTCTTCTTCACTCTTCGTCACTCTTCGTCACTCTTCTTCACTCTTCGTCACTCTTCACTCTTCTTCACTCTTCGTCACTCTTCACTCTTCTTCACTCTTCACTCTTCTTCACTCTTCTTCACTCTTCACTCTTCTTCACTCTTCACTCTTCTTCACTCTTCTTCACTCTTCTTCACTCTTCTTCACTCTTCTTCACTCTTCTTCACTCTTCTTCACTCTTCTTCACTCTTCACTCTTCACTCTTCGTCACTCTTCGTCACTCTTCGTCACTCTTCGTCACTCTTCGTCACTCTTCGTCACTCTTCGTCACTCTTCTTCACTCTTCTTCACTCTTCACTCTTCTTCACTCTTCACTCTTCTTCACTCTTCTTCACTCTTCTTCACTCTTCTTCACTCTTCGTCACTCTTCGTCACTCTTCTTCACTCTTCTTCACTCTTCTTCACTCTTCACTCTTCTTCACTCTTCGTCACTCTTCTTCACTCTTCGTCACTCTTCTTCACTCTTCACTCTTCGTCACTCTTCTTCACTCTTCACTCTTCGTCACTCTTCTTCACTCTTCTTCACTCTTCTTCACTCTTCTTCACTCTTCTTCACTCTTCTTCACTCTTCACTCTTCTTCACTCTTCTTCACTCTTCTTCACTCTTCTTCACTCTTCACTCTTCACTCTTCTTCACTCTTCACTCCTCTTCACTCTTCTTCACTCTTCTTCACTCTTCTTCACTCTTCACTCTTCGTCACTCTTCACTCTTCTTCACTCTTCACTCTTCTTCACTCTTCGTCACTCTTCTTCACTCTTCGTCACTCTTTGTCACTCTTCGTCACTCTTCGTCACTCTTCGTCACTCTTCGTCACTCTTCGTCACTCTTTGTCACTCTTCTTCACTCTTCGTCACTCTTCACTCTTCGTCACTCTTCACTCTTCGTCACTCTTCACTCTTCGTCACTCTTCGTCACTCTTCGTCACTCTTCGTCACTCTTCGTCACTCTTCGTCACTCTTCGTCACTCTTCTTCACTCTTCTTCACTCTTCTTCACTCTTCTTCACTCTTCACTCTTCTTCACTCTTCTTCACTCTTCACTCTTCGTCACTCTTCTTCACTCTTCTTCACTCGTCACTCTTCGTCACTCTTCGTCACTCTTCGTCACTCTTCTTCACTCTTCACTCTTCACTCTTCTTCACTCTTCACTCTTCTTCACTCTTCACTCTTCTTCACTCTTCTTCACTCTTCACTCTTCTTCACTCTTCACTCTTCGTCACTCTTCACTCTTCGTCACTCTTCACTCTTCGTCACTCTTCACTCTTCGTCACTCTTCACTCTTCTTCACTCTTCCTCACTCTTCACTCTTCGTCACTCTTCACTCTTCGTCACTCTTCACTCTTCGTCACTCTTCACTCTTCGTCACTCTTCTTCACTCTTCACTCTTCTTCACTCTTCTTCACTCTTCTTCACTCTTCGTCACTCTTCGTCACTCTTCTTCACTCGTCACTCTTCGTCACTCTTCGTCACTCTTCGTCACTCTTCGTCACTCTTCGTCACTCTTCGTCACTCTTCGTCACTCTTCGTCACTCTTCGTCACTCTTCGTCACTCTTCACTCTTCGTCACTCTTCACTCTTCACTCTTCTTCACACTTCACTCTTCGTCACTCTTCACTCTTCGTCACTCTTCACTCTTCGTCACTCTTCACTCTTCGTCACTCTTCACTCTTCGTCACTCTTCACTCTTCTTCACTCTTCTTCACTCTTCTTCACTCTTCTTCACTCTTCTTCACTCTTCACTCTTCGTCACTCTTCGTCACTCTTCTTCACTCTTCTTCACTCTTCTTCACTCTTCTTCACTCGTCACTCTTCGTCACTCTTCTTCACTCTTCTTCACTCTTCTTCACTCTTCGTCACTCGTCACTCTTCGTCACTCTTCTTCACTCTTCGTCACTCTTCTTCACTCTTCACTCTTCTTCACTCTTCACTCTTCGTCACTCTTCACTCTTCTTCACTCTTCACTCTTCTTCACTCTTCTTCACTCTTCTTCACTCTTCGTCACTCTTCGTCACTCTTCGTCACTCTTCGTCACTCTTCGTCACTCTTCGTCACTCTTCGTCACTCTTCTTCACTCTTCTTCACTCTTCACTCTTCTTCACTCTTCTTCACTCTTCACTCTTCGTCACTCTTCACTCTTCTTCACTCTTCTTCACTCTTCTTCACTCTTCTTCACTCTTCTTCACTCTTCTTCACTCTTCTTCACTCTTCTTCACTCTTCACTCTTCTTCACTCTTCACTCTTCTTCACTCTTCACTCTTCTTCACTCTTCACTCTTCACTCTTCACTCTTCTTCACTCTTCGTCACTCTTCACTCTTCTTCACTCTTCTTCACTCTTCTTCACTCTTCTTCACTCTTCTTCACTCTTCTTCACTCTTCTTCACTCTTCACTCTTCGTCACTCTTCACTCTTCTTCACTCTTCTTAACTCTTCTTAACTCTTCTTCACTCTTCACTCTTCGTCACTCTTCGTCACTCTTCGTCACTCTTCGTCACTCTTCTTCACTCTTCACTCTTCTTCACTCTTCACTCTTCTTCACTCTTCTTCACTCTTCACTCTTCTTCACTCTTCGTCACTCTTCTTCACTCTTCTTCACTCTTCGTCACTCTTCTTCACTCTTCGTCACTCTTCGTCACTCTTCGTCACTCTTCGTCACTCTTCGTCACTCTTCGTCACTCTTCGTCACTCTTCACTCTTCTTCACTCTTCTTCACTCTTCTTCACTCTTCGTCACTCTTCGTCACTCTTCTTCACTCTTCGTCACTCTTCGTCACTCTTCTTCACTCTTCTTCACTCTTCACTCTTCACTCTTCTTCACTCTTCACTCTTCTTCACTCTTCTTCACTCTTCACTCTTCGTCACTCTTCACTCTTCTTCACTCTTCTTCACTCTTCTTCACTCTTCTTCACTCTTCTTCACTCTTCTTCACTCTTCTTCACTCTTCACTCTTCTTCACTCTTCACTCTTCTTCACTCTTCACTCTTCTTCACTCTGCTTCACTCTTCACTCTTCTTCACTCTTCACTCTTCTTCACTCTTCTTCACTCTTCGTCACTCTTCGTCACTCTTCGTCACTCTTCTTCACTCTTCTTCACTCTTCTTCACTCTTCGTCACTCTTCGTCACTCTTCGTCACTCTTCGTCACTCTTCGTCACTCTTCGTCACTCTTCGTCACTCTTCGTCACTCTTCACTCTTCGTCACTCTTCACTCTTCTTCACTCTTCACTCTTCTTCACTCTTCACTCTTCTTCACTCTTCACTCTTCTTCACTCTTCTTCACTCTTCTTCACTCTTCTTCACTCTTCTTCACTCTTCTTCACTCTTCGTCACTCTTCGTCACTCTTCGTCACTCTTCGTCACTCTTCGTCACTCTTCGTCACTCTTCGTCACTCTTCGTCACTCTTCTTCACTCTTCACTCTTCGTCACTCTTCGTCACTCTTCGTCACTCTTCGTCACTCTTCGTCACTCTTCGTCACTCTTCGTCACTCTTCGTCACTCTTCGTCACTCTTCGTCACTCTTCACTCTTCTTCACTCTTCACTCTTCTTCACTCTTCACTCTTCACTCTTCACTCTTCACTCTTCACTCTTCACTCTTCACTCTTCACTCTTCGTCACTCTTCACTCTTCTTCACTCTTCACTCTTCTTCACTCTTCACTCTTCTTCACTCTTCTTCACTCTTCACTCTTCTTCACTCTTCGTCACTCTTCTTCACTCTTCGTCACTCTTCGTCACTCTTCTTCACTCTTCGTCACTCTTCACTCTTCACTCTTCACTCTTCTTCACTCTTCTTCACTCTTCGTCACTCTTCGTCACTCTTCGTCACTCTTCTTCACTCTTCTTCACTCTTCGTCACTCTTCGTCGCTCTTCTTCGCTCTTCTTCGCTCTTCTTCGCTCTTCACTCTTCTTCACTCTTCACTCTTCTTCACTCTTCACTCTTCTTCACTCTTCACTCTTCTTCACTCTTCACTCTTCTTCACTCTTCACTCTTCTTCACTCTTCTTCACTCTTCTTCACTCTTCTTCACTCTTCTTCACTCTTCTTCACTCTTCTTCACTCTTCTTCACTCTTCGTCACTCTTCGTCACTCTTCGTCACTCTTCGTCACTCTTCTTCACTCTTCGTCACTCTTCTTCACTCTTCGTCACTCTTCTTCACTCTTCGTCACTCTTCTTCACTCTTCGTCACTCTTCACTCTTCTTCACTCTTTGTCACTCTTCACTCTTCTTCACTCTTCACTCTTCTTCACTCTTCTTCACTCTTCACTCTTCTTCACTCTTCTTCACTCTTCGTCACTCTTCGTCACTCTTCGTCACTCTTCGTCACTCTTCGTCACTCTTCGTCACTCTTCTTCACTCTTCTTCACTCTTCTTCACTCTTCTTCACTCTTCGTCACTCTTCTTCACTCTTCTTCACTCTTCTTCACTCTTCTTCACTCTTCTTCACTCTTCTTCACTCTTCACTCTTCTTCACTCTTCACTCTTCTTCACTCTTCACTCTTCTTCACTCTTCACTCTTCTTCACTCTTCGTCACTCTTCTTCACTCTTCGTCACTCTTCGTCACTCTTCGTCACTCTTCGTCACTCTTCACTCTTCTTCACTCTTCACTCTTCGTCACTCTTCGTCACTCTTCACTCTTCGTCACTCTTCACTCTTCTTCACTCTTCTTCACTCTTCTTCACTCTTCTTCACTCTTCTTCACTCTTCTTCACTCTTCTTCACTCTTCTTCACTCTTCTTCACTCTTCTTCACTCTTCACTCTTCTTCACTCTTCTTCACTCTTCTTCACTCTTCTTCACTCTTCACTCTTCTTCACTCTTCACTCTTCACTCTTCTTCACTCTTCTTCACTCTTCTTCACTCTTCTTCACTCTTCGTCACTCTTCGTCACTCTTCTTCACTCTTCACTCTTCTTCACTCTTCACTCTTCTTCACTCTTCACTCTTCTTCACTCTTCACTCTTCTTCACTCTTCACTCTTCTTCACTCTTCACTCTTCTTCACTCTTCACTCTTCTTCACTCTTCACTCTTCTTCACTCTTCTTCACTCTTCTTCACTCTTCGTCACTCTTCGTCACTCTTCGTCACTCTTCGTCACTCTTCGTCACTCTTTGTCACTCTTCGTCACTCTTTGTCACTCTTCACTCTTCTTCACTCTTCACTCTTCTTCACTCTTCGTCACTCTTCACTCTTCGTCACTCTTCACTCTTCGTCACTCTTCACTCTTCGTCACTCTTCGTCACTCTTCGTCACTCTTCGTCACTCTTCGTCACTCTTCGTCACTCTTCGTCACTCTTCGTCACTCTTCGTCACTCTTCTTCACTCTTCTTCACTCTTCTTCACTCTTCTTCACTCTTCTTCACTCTTCACTCTTCTTCACTCTTCTTCACTCTTCACTCTTCACTCTTCACTCTTCGTCACTCTTCTTCACTCTTCTTCACTCGTCACTCTTCGTCACTCTTCGTCACTCTTCGTCACTCTTCGTCACTCTTCGTCACTCTTCTTCACTCTTCTTCACTCTTCACTCTTCACTCTTCTTCACTCTTCACTCTTCTTCACTCTTCTTCACTCTTCACTCTTCTTCACTCTTCACTCTTCGTCACTCTTCACTCTTCGTCACTCTTCACTCTTCTTCACTCTTCTTCACTCTTCACTCTTCGTCACTCTTCACTCTTCGTCACTCTTCACTCTTCTTCACTCTTCTTCACTCTTCTTCACTCTTCTTCACTCTTCACTCTTCACTCTTCGTCACTCTTCGTCACTCTTCGTCACTCTTCGTCACTCTTCTTCACTCTTCACTCTTCACTCTTCACTCTTCACTCTTCGTCACTCTTCGTCACTCTTCGTCACTCTTCGGCACTCTTGGTCACTCTTCGTCACTCTTCACTCTTTGTCACTCTTCACTCTTCACTCTTCTTCACACTTCACTCTTCGTCACTCTTCACTCTTCGTCACTCTTCACTCTTCGTCACTCTTCACTCTTCGTCACTCTTCTTCACTCTTCTTCACTCTTCACTCTTCGTCACTCTTCGTCACTCTTCGTCACTCTTCGTCACTCTTCTTCACTCTTCTTCACTCTTCTTCACTCTTCTTCACTCTTCTTCACTCTTCTTCACTCTTCTTCACTCGTCACTCTTCGTCACTCTTCTTCACTCTTCTTCACTCTTCGTCACTCGTCACTCTTCGTCACTCTTCTTCACTCTTCACTCTTCGTCACTCTTCACTCTTCGTCACTCTTCACTCTTCTTCACTCTTCTTCACTCTTCTTCACTCTTCTTCACTCTTCTTCACTCTTCACTCTTCACTCTTCGTCACTCTTCGTCACTCTTCGTCACTCTTCGTCACTCTTCGTCACTCTTCGTCACTCTTCTTCACTCTTCACTCTTCACTCTTCACTCTTCACTCTTCGTCACTCTTCATCACTCTTCGGCACTCTTCGTCACTCTTCGTCACTCTTCACTCTTCGTCACTCTTCACTCTTCACTCTTCTTCACACTTCACTCTTCGTCACTCTTCACTCTTCGTCACTCTTCACTCTTCGTCACTCTTCACTCTTCGTCACTCTTCTTCACTCTTCTTCACTCTTCACTCTTCGTCACTCTTCGTCACTCTTCGTCACTCTTCGTCACTCTTCGTCACTCTTCTTCACTCTTCTTCACTCTTCTTCACTCTTCTTCACTCTTCTTCACTCTTCTTCACTCTTCTTCACTCGTCACTCTTCGTCACTCTTCTTCACTCTTCTTCACTCTTCGTCACTCGTCACTCTTCGTCACTCTTCTTCACTCTTCGTCACTCTTCTTCACTCTTCACTCTTCTTCACTTTTCACTCTTCGTCACTCTTCACTCTTCTTCACTCTTCACTCTTCTTCACTCTTCACTCTTCTTCACTCTTCTTCACTCTTCTTCACTCTTCTTCACTCTTCTTCACTCTTCGTCACTCTTCGTCACTCTTCGTCACTCTTCTTCACTCTTCACTCTTCTTCACTCTTCTTCACTCTTCTTCACTCTTCTTCACTCTTCTTCACTCTTCACTCTTCGTCACTCTTCACTCTTCTTCACTCTTCTTCACTCTTCTTCACTCTTCTTCACTCTTCTTCACTCTTCTTCACTCTTCTTCACTCTTCTTCACTCTTCTTCACTCTTCTTCACTCTTCACTCTTCTTCACTCTTCTTCACTCTTCTTCACTCTTCTTCACTCTTCACTCTTCTTCACTCTTCGTCACTCTTCGTCACTCTTCACTCTTCACTCTTCACTCTTCTTCACTCTTCTTCACTCTTCGTCACTCTTCGTCACTCTTCGTCACTCTTCGTCACTCTTCGTCACTCTTCGTCACTCTTCTTCACTCTTCTTCACTCTTCACTCTTCTTCACTCTTCTTCACTCTTCTTCACTCTTCTTCACTCTTCTTCACTCTTCACTCTTCTTCACTCTTCACTCTTCGTCACTCTTCACTCTTCTTCACTCTTCACTCTTCTTCACTCTTCACTCTTCTTCACTCTTCACTCTTCGTCACTCTTCACTCTTCGTCACTCTTCACTCTTCTTCACTCTTCACTCTTCGTCACTCTTCACTCTTCGTCACTCTTCGTCACTCTTCGTCACTCTTCGTCACTCTTCGTCACTCTTCTTCACTCTTCTTCACTCTTCTTCACTCTTCACTCTTCTTCACTCTTCACTCTTCTTCACTCTTCTTCACTCTTCACTCTTCTTCACTCTTCTTCACTCTTCACTCTTCGTCACTCTTCACTCTTCGTCACTCTTCACTCTTCGTCACTCTTCACTCTTCTTCACTCTTCACTCTTCTTCACTCTTCTTCACTCTTCACTCTTCGTCACTCTTCTTCACTCTTCTTCACTCTTCACTCTTCGTCACTCTTCGTCACTCTTCACTCTTCTTCACTCTTCTTCACTCTTCTTCACTCTTCTTCACTCTTCTTCACTCTTCTTCACTCTTCTTCACTCTTCTTCACTCTTCTTCACTCTTCACTCTTCACTCTTCTTCACTCTTCGTCACTCTTCGTCACTCTTCGTCACTCTTCGTCACTCTTCACTCTTCTTCACTCTTCACTCTTCGTCACTCTTCACTCTTCGTCACTCTTCACTCTTCTTCACTCTTCTTCACTCTTCTTCACTCTTCACTCTTCTTCACTCTTCTTCACTCTTCTTCACTCTTCACTCTTCACTCTTCACTCTTCTTCACTCTTCATCACTCTTCTTCACTCTTCTTCACTCTTCGTCACTCTTCGTCACTCTTCGTCACTCTTCGTCACTCTTCGTCACTCTTCGTCACTCTTCGTCACTCTTCGTCACTCTTCGTCACTCTTCGTCACTCTTCGTCACTCTTCACTCTTCTTCACTCTTCGTCACTCTTCACTCTTCGTCACTCTTCACTCTTCGTCACTCTTCACTCTTCGTCACTCTTCTTCACTCTTCTTCACTCTTCTTCACTCTTCTTCACTCTTCACTCTTCGTCACTCTTCGTCACTCTTCGTCACTCTTCGTCACTCTTCGTCACTCTTCGTCACTCTTCGTCACTCTTCGTCACTCTTCACTCTTCGTCACTCTTCGTCACTCTTCGTCACTCGTCACTCTTCGTCACTCTTCTTCACTCTTCTTCACTCTTCACTCTTCTTCACTCTTCACTCTTCTTCACTCTTCTTCACTCTTCACTCTTCGTCACTCTTCACTCTTCTTCACTCTTCACTCTTCTTCACTCTTCACTCTTCTTCACTCTTCGTCACTCTTCACTCTTCGTCACTCTTCACTCTTCTTCACTCTTCACTCTTCTTCACTCTTCGTCACTCTTCGTCACTCTTCTTCACTCTTCGTCACTCTTCACTCTTCACTCTTCACTCTTCACTCTTCACTCTTCACTCTTCACTCTTCTTCACTCTTCGTCACTCTTCTTCACTCTTCTTCACTCTTCGTCACTCTTCGTCGCTCTTCTTCGCTCTTCTTCGCTCTTCACTCTTCTTCACTCTTCACTCTTCTTCACTCTTCACTCTTCTTCACTCTTCACTCTTCTTCACTCTTCACTCTTCTTCACTCTTCACTCTTCTTCACTCTTCTTCACTCTTCTTCACTCTTCGTCACTCTTCGTCACTCTTCTTCACTCTTCTTCACTCTTCACTCTTCTTCACTCTTCTTCACTCTTCGTCACTCTTCGTCACTCTTCGTCACTCTTCGTCACTCTTCTTCACTCTTCGTCACTCTTCTTCACTCTTCGTCACTCTTCTTCACTCTTCGTCACTCTTCGTCACTCTTCGTCACTCTTCTTCACTCTTCGTCACTCTTCACTCTTCTTCACTCTTCACTCTTCTTCACTCTTCACTCTTCTTCACTCTTCTTCACTCTTCACTCTTCTTCACTCTTCTTCACTCTTCTTCACTCTTCTTCACTCTTCTTCACTCTTCTTCACTCTTCTTCACTCTTCTTCACTCTTCACTCTTCGTCACTCTTCGTCACTCTTCGTCACTCTTCGTCACTCTTCGTCACTCTTCGTCACTCTTCTTCACTCTTCTTCACTCTTCACTCTTCTTCACTCTTCACTCTTCTTCACTCTTCTTCACTCTTCACTCTTCTTCACTCTTCTTCACTCTTCTTCACTCTTCTTCACTCTTCGTCACTCTTCTTCACTCTTCTTCACTCTTCTTCACTCTTCTTCACTCTTCACTCTTCTTCACTCTTCGTCACTCTTCTTCACTCTTCGTCACTCTTCTTCACTCTTCACTCTTCGTCACTCTTCTTCACTCTTCACTCTTCGTCACTCTTCACTCTTCTTCACTCTTCTTCACTCTTCTTCACTCTTCTTCACTCTTCTTCACTCTTCTTCACTCTTCTTCACTCTTCTTCACTCTTCTTCACTCTTCTTCACTCTTCACTCTTCACTCTTCTTCACTCTTCTTCCCTCTTCACTCCTCTTCACTCCTCTTCACTCTTCTTCACTCTTCTTCACTCTTCTTCACTCTTCTTCACTCTTCACTCTTCGTCACTCTTCACTCTTCGTCACTCTTCACTCTTCTTCACTCTTCTTCACTCTTCTTCACTCTTCGTCACTCTTCGTCACTCTTCGTCACTCTTCGTCACTCTTCGTCACTCTTCGTCACTCTTCGTCACTCTTTGTCACTCTTCGTCACTCTTCGTCACTCTTCTTCACTCTTCACTCTTCTTCACTCTTCGTCACTCTTCGTCACTCTTCACTCTTCGTCACTCTTCACTCTTCGTCACTCTTCACTCTTCGTCACTCTTCACTCTTCGTCACTCTTCACTCTTCGTCACTCTTCACTCTTCGTCACTCTTCACTCTTCGTCACTCTTCGTCACTCTTCGTCACTCTTCGTCACTCTTCTTCACTCTTCTTCACTCTTCTTCACTCTTCTTCACTCTTCACTCTTCTTCACTCTTCTTCACTCTTCACTCTTCGTCACTCTTCTTCACTCTTCTTCACTCGTCACTCTTCGTCACTCTTCGTCACTCTTCTTCACTCTTCTTCACTCTTCACTCTTCACTCTTCTTCACTCTTCACTCTTCTTCACTCTTCTTCACTCTTCACTCTTCTTCACTCTTCACTCTTCGTCACTCTTCACTCTTCGTCACTCTTCACTCTTCGTCACTCTTCACTCTTCGTCACTCTTCACTCTTCTTCACTCTTCGTCACTCTTCACTCTTCGTCACTCTTCACTCTTCGTCACTCTTCACTCTTCGTCACTCTTCACTCTTCTTCACTCTTCTTCACTCTTCACTCTTCTTCACTCTTCGTCACTCTTCGTCACTCTTCTTCACTCTTCACTCTTCGTCACTCTTCGTCACTCTTCGTCACTCTTCGTCACTCTTCGGCACTCTTCGTCACTCTTCGTCACTCTTCACTCTTCGTCACTCTTCACTCTTCACTCTTCTTCACACTTCACTCTTCGTCCCTCTTCACTCTTCGTCACTCTTCACTCTTCGTCACTCTTCACTCTTCTTCACTCTTCTTCACTCTTCTTCACTCTTCTTCACTCTTCTTCACTCTTCACTCTTCGTCACTCTTCGTCACTCTTCGTCACTCTTCTTCACTCTTCTTCACTCTTCTTCACTCGTCACTCTTCGTCACTCTTCGTCACTCTTCTTCACTCTTCTTCACTCTTCTTCACTCTTCGTCACTCGTCACTCTTCGTCACTCTTCTTCACTCTTCGTCACTCTTCTTCACTCTTCACTCTTCGTCACTCTTCACTCTTCGTCACTCTTCACTCTTCGTCACTCTTCACTCTTCTTCACTCTTCACTCTTCGTCACTCTTCGTCACTCTTCGTCACTCTTCGTCACTCTTCGTCACTCTTCGTCACTCTTCGTCACTCTTCGTCACTCTTCACTCTTCTTCACTCTTCTTCACTCTTCACTCTTCTTCACTCTTCTTCACTCTTCTTCACTCTTCTTCACTCTTCTTCACTCTTCACTCTTCTTCACTCTTCACTCTTCTTCACTCTTCACTCTTCTTCACTCTTCACTCTTCACTCTTCACTCTTCACTCTTCTTCACTCTTCGTCACTCTTCACTCTTCTTCACTCTTCTTCACTCTTCTTCACTCTTCTTCACTCTTCTTCACTCTTCTTCACTCTTCACTCTTCGTCACTCTTCACTCTTCGTCACTCTTCACTCTTCTTCACTCTTCTTCACTCTTCTTCACTCTTCGTCACTCTTCGTCACTCTTCGTCACTCTTCGTCACTCTTCGTCACTCTTCGTCACTCTTCTTCACTCTTCTTCACTCTTCACTCTTCTTCACTCTTCTTCACTCTTCACTCTTCTTCACTCTTCACTCTTCGTCACTCTTCACTCTTCTTCACTCTTCTTCACTCTTCACTCTTCGTCACTCTTCGTCACTCTTCTTCACTCTTCTTCACTCTTCTTCACTCTTCACTCTTCTTCACTCTTCACTCTTCTTCACTCTTCACTCTTCTTCACTCTTCTTCACTCTTCACTCTTCTTCACTCTTCACTCTTCTTCACTCTTCTTCACTCTTCACTCTTCTTCACTCTTCACTCTTCGTCACTCTTCACTCTTCGTCACTCTTCACTCTTCGTCACTCTTCACTCTTCGTCACTCTTCACTCTTCGTCACTCTTCACTCTTCGTCACTCTTCACTCTTCGTCACTCTTCTTCACTCTTCACTCTTCGTCACTCTTCTTCACTCTTCTTCACTCTTCACTCTTCTTCACTCTTCACTCTTCTTCACTCTTCACTCTTCTTCACTCTTCACTCTTCACTCTTCACTCTTCGTCACTCTTCACTCTTCTTCACTCTTCTTCACTCTTCTTCACTCTTCACTCTTCTTCACTCTTCGTCACTCTTCGTCACTCTTCGTCACTCTTCACTCTTCTTCACTCTTCACTCTTCGTCACTCTTCACTCTTCGTCACTCTTCACTCTTCTTCACTCTTCTTCACTCTTCACTCTTCTTCACTCTTCTTCACTCTTCTTCACTCTTCTTCACTCTTCTTCACTCTTCTTCACTCTTCTTCACTCTTCTTCACTCTTCTTCACTCTTCTTCACTCTTCGTCACTCTTCTTCACTCTTCTTCACTCTTCTTCACTCTTCTTCACTCTTCGTCACTCTTCTTCACTCTTCGTCACTCTTCTTCACTCTTCGTCACTCTTCGTCACTCTTCGTCACTCTTCGTCACTCTTCGTCACTCTTCGTCACTCTTCGTCACTCTTCGTCACTCTTCGTCACTCTTCGTCACTCTTCGTCACTCTTCACTCTTCGTCACTCTTCACTCTTCGTCACTCTTCACTCTTCGTCACTCTTCACTCTTCGTCACTCTTCACTCTTCGTCACTCTTCGTCACTCTTCGTCACTCTTCTTCACTCTTCTTCACTCTTCTTCACTCTTCTTCACTCTTCACTCTTCGTCACTCTTCGTCACTCTTCGTCACTCTTCGTCACTCTTCGTCACTCTTCTTCACTCTTCTTCACTCTTCGTCACTCTTCGTCACTCTTCGTCACTCTTCGTCACTCTTCGTCACTCTTCTTCACTCTTCTTCACTCTTCTTCACTCTTCTACTCTTCTTCACTCTTCACTCTTCACTCTTCTTCACTCTTCTTCACTCTTCACTCTTCGTCACTCTTCACTCTTCACTCTTCACTCTTCTTCACTCTTCTTCACTCTTCACTCTTCGTCACTCTTCACTCTTCTTCACTCTTCACTCTTCTTCACTCTTCACTCTTCGTCACTCTTCTTCACTCTTCACTCTTCTTCACTCTTCTTCACTCTTCACTCTTCGTCACTCTTCACTCTTCGTCACTCTTCTTCACTCTTCTTCACTCTTCTTCACTCTTCGTCACTCTTCGTCACTCTTCGTCACTCTTCGTCACTCTTCGTCACTCTTCACTCTTCGTCACTCTTCACTCTTCGTCACTCTTCACTCTTCGTCACTCTTCACTCTTCGTCACTCTTCACTCTTCGTCACTCTTCGTCACTCTTCGTCACTCTTCGTCACTCTTCTTCACTCTTCTTCACTCTTCTTCACTCTTCTTCACTCTTCACTCTTCGTCACTCTTCGTCACTCTTCGTCACTCTTCGTCACTCTTCGTCACTCTTCTTCACTCTTCTTCACTCTTCGTCACTCTTCGTCACTCTTCGTCACTCTTCGTCACTCTTCGTCACTCTTCTTCACTCTTCTTCACTCTTCTTCACTCTTCTACTCTTCTTCACTCTTCACTCTTCACTCTTCTTCACTCTTCTTCACTCTTCACTCTTCGTCACTCTTCACTCTTCACTCTTCACTCTTCTTCACTCTTCTTCACTCTTCACTCTTCGTCACTCTTCACTCTTCTTCACTCTTCACTCTTCTTCACTCTTCACTCTTCGTCACTCTTCTTCACTCTTCACTCTTCTTCACTCTTCTTCACTCTTCACTCTTCGTCACTCTTCACTCTTCGTCACTCTTCTTCACTCTTCTTCACTCTTCGTCACTCTTCGTCACTCTTCGTCACTCTTCGTCACTCTTCGTCACTCTTCGTCACTCTTTACTCTTCGTCACTCTTCACTCTTCGTCACTCTTCTTCACTCTTCTTCACTCTTCACTCTTCTTCACTCTTCTTCACTCTTCTTCACTCTTCTTCACTCGTCACTCTTCGTCACTCTTCTTCACTCTTCACTCTTCTTCACTCTTCACTCTTCTTCACTCTTCACTCTTCTTCACTCTTCACTCTTCTTCACTCTTCGTCACTCTTCTTCACTCTTCACTCTTCTTCACTCTTCACTCTTCTTCACTCTTCACTCTTCTTCACTCTTCTTCACTCTTCTTCACTCTTCACTCTTCGTCACTCTTCACTCTTCGTCACTCTTCACTCTTCGTCACTCTTCACTCTTCTTCACTCTTCTTCACTCTTCTTCACTCTTCTTCACTCTTCTTCACTCTTCTTCACTCTTCTTCACTCTTCACTCTTCGTCACTCTTCTTCACTCTTCTTCACTCTTCACTCTTCGTCACTCTTCACTCTTCGTCACTCTTCGTCACTCTTCGTCACTCTTCTTCACTCTTCTTCACTCGTCACTGTTCGTCACTCTTCTTCACTCTTCTTCACTCTTCACTCTTCGTCACTCTTCACTCTTCACTCTTCTTCACTCTTCACTCTTCTTCACTCTTCACTCTTCGTCACTCTTCGTCACTCTTCGTCACTCTTCGTCACTCTTCGTCACTCTTCGTCACTCTTCACTCTTCGTCACTCTTCACTCTTCTTCACTCTTCTTCACTCTTCGTCACTCTTCACTCTTCTTCACTCTTCACTCTTCTTCACTCTTCTTCACTCTTCTTCACTCTTCTTCACTCTTCTTCACTCTTCTTCACTCTTCACTCTTCGTCACTCTTCGTCACTCTTCACTCTTCGTCACTCTTCACTCTTCTTCACTCTTCTTCACTCTTCTTCACTCTTCACTCTTCGTCACTCTTCACTCTTCGTCACTCTTCACTCTTCTTCACTCTTCACTCTTCTTCACTCTTCTTCACTCTTCTTCACTCTTCTTCACTCTTCGTCACTCTTCGTCACTCTTCGTCACTCTTCGTCACTCTTCGTCACTCTTCGTCACTCTTCGTCACTCTTCGTCACTCTTCTTCACTCTTCACTCTTCTTCACTCTTCTTCACTCTTCACTCTTCGTCACTCTTCACTCTTCTTCACTCTTCTTCACTCTTCTTCACTCTTCTTCACTCTTCTTCACTCTTCTTCACTCTTCGTCACTCTTCGTCACTCTTCGTCACTCTTCGTCACTCTTCACTCTTCTTCACTCTTCTTCACTCTTCTTCACTCTTCTTCACTCTTCTTCACTCTTCACTCTTCTTCACTCTTCTTCACTCTTCGTCACTCTTCGTCACTCTTCACTCTTCGTCACTCTTCACTCTTCACTCTTCGTCACTCTTCACTCTTCACTCTTCTTCACTCTTCACTCTTCTTCACTCTTCACTCTTCTTCACTCTTCGTCACTCTTCACTCTTCGTCACTCTTCACTCTTCGTCACTCTTCACTCTTCGTCACTCTTCGTCACTCTTCGTCACTCTTCGTCACTCTTCGTCACTCTTCTTCACTCTTCTTCACTCTTCGTCACTCTTCTTCACTCTTCTTCACTCTTCTTCACTCTTCTTCACTCTTCGTCACTCTTCGTCACTCTTCTTCACTCTTCACTCTTCTTCACTCTTCACTCTTCTTCACTCTTCTTCACTCTTCTTCACTCTTCTTCACTCTTCTTCACTCTTCTTCACTCTTCTTCACTCTTCACTCTTCGTCACTCTTCACTCTTCGTCACTCTTCACTCTTCGTCACTCTTCACTCTTCTTCACTCTTCACTCTTCTTCACTCTTCTTCACTCTTCTTCACTCTTCTTCACTCTTCTTCACTCTTCTTCACTCTTCACTCTTCGTCACTCTTCTTCACTCTTCGTCACTCTTCACTCTTCGTCACTCTTCACTCTTCGTCACTCTTCGTCACTCTTCACTCTTCTTCACTCGTCACTGTTCGTCACTCTTCACTCTTCTTCACTCTTCACTCTTCTTCACTCTTCACTCTTCTTCACTCTTCACTCTTCTTCACTCTTCTTCACTCTTCTTCACTCTTCTTCACTCTTCTTCACTCTTCTTCACTCTTCTTCACTCTTCACTCTTCGTCACTCTTCTTCACTCTTCTTCACTCTTCACTCTTCGTCACTCTTCTTCACTCTTCTTCACTCGTCACTCTTCGTCACTCTTCACTCTTCTTCACTCTTCACTCTTCTTCACTCTTCACTCTTCGTCACTCTTCACTCTTCACTCTTCGTCACTCTTCACTCTTCGTCACTCTTCACTCTTCTTCACTCTTCACTCTTCTTCACTCTTCACTCTTCTTCACTCTTCACTCTTCTTCACTCTTCGTCACTCTTCACTCTTCGTCACTCTTCTTCACTCTTCGTCACTCTTCGTCACTCTTCGTCACTCTTCGTCACTCTTCGTCACTCTTCACTCTTCGTCACTCTTCACTCTTCGTCACTCTTCACTCTTCTTCACTCTTCGTCACTCTTCACTCTTCTTCACTCTTCACTCTTCTTCACTCTTCTTCACTCTTCTTCACTCTTCTTCACTCTTCTTCACTCTTCACTCTTCGTCACTCTTCACTCTTCGTCACTCTTCACTCTTCTTCACTCTTCTTCACTCTTCTTCACTCTTCACTCTTCGTCACTCTTCACTCTTCTTCACTCTTCACTCTTCTTCACTCTTCTTCACTCTTCTTCACTCTTCTTCACTCTTCTTCACTCTTCTTCACTCTTCACTCTTCGTCACTCTTCGTCACTCTTCACTCTTCTTCACTCTTCTTCACTCTTCACTCTTCTTCACTCTTCGTCACTCTTCTTCACTCTTCTTCACTCTTCGTCACTCTTCTTCACTCTTCTTCACTCTTCTTCACTCTTCTTCACTCTTCTTCACTCTTCGTCACTCTTCGTCACTCTTCGTCACTCTTCTTCACTCTTCTTCACTCTTCTTCACTCTTCTTCACTCTTCTTCACTCTTCACTCTTCACTCTTCTTCACTCTTCGTCACTCGTCACTCTTCGTCACTCTTCACTCTTCTTCACTCTTCTTCACTCTTCACTCTTCTTCACTCTTCACTCTTCTTCACTCTTCTTCACTCTTCTTCACTCTTCTTCACTCTTCTTCACTCTTCACTCTTCTTCACTCTTCTTCACTCTTCACTCTTCTTCACTCTTCACTCTTCACTCTTCGTCACTCTTCTTCACTCTTCTTCACTCTTCACTCTTCGTCACTCTTCTTCACTCTTCTTCACTCGTCACTCTTCGTCACTCTTCACTCTTCTTCACTCTTCACTCTTCTTCACTCTTCACTCTTCTTCACTCTTCTTCACTCTTCACTCTTCGTCACTCTTCACTCTTCGTCACTCTTCACTCTTCGTCACTCTTCACTCTTCTTCACTCTTCACTCTTCTTCACTCTTCACTCTTCGTCACTCTTCTTCACTCTTCACTCTTCTTCACTCTTCTTCACTCTTCACTCTTCGTCACTCTTCACTCTTCGTCACTCTTCACTCTTCGTCACTCTTCACTCTTCTTCACTCTTCTTCACTCTTCTTCACTCTTCTTCACTCTTCTTCACTCTTCTTCACTCTTCGTCACTCTTCGTCACTCTTCTTCACTCTTCTTCACTCTTCGTCACTCGTCACTCTTCGTCACTCTTCACTCTTCTTCACTCTTCTTCACTCTTCTTCACTCTTCTTCACTCTTCACTCTTCTTCACTCTTCTTCACTCTTCACTCTTCGTCACTCTTCTTCACTCTTCACTCTTCGTCACTCTTCACTCTTCGTCACTCTTCTTCACTCTTCGTCACTCTTCTTCACTCTTCGTCACTCTTCTTCACTCTTCACTCTTCGTCACTCTTCACTCTTCGTCACTCTTCACTCTTCTTCACTCTTCTTCACTCTTCTTCACTCTTCGTCACTCTTCGTCACTCTTCATCACTCTTCATCACTCTTCTTCACTCTTCGTCACTCTTCACTCTTCGTCACTCTTCTTCACTCTTCTTCACTCGTCACTCTTCGTCACTCTTCACTCTTCTTCACTCTTCACTCTTCTTCACTCTTCACTCTTTTTCACTCTTCGTCACTCTTCTTCACTCTTCGTCACTCTTCACTCTTCTTCACTCTTCTTCGCTCTTCACTCTTCTTCACTCTTCTTCACTCTTCTTCGCTCTTCTTCGCTCTTCGTCACTCTTCACTCTTCTTCGCTCTTCGTCACTCTTCACTCTTCTTCACTCTTCTTCGCTCTTCACTCTTCTTCGCTCTTCTTCGCTCTTCGTCACTCTTCGTCACTCTTCATCACTCTTCATCACTCTTCTTCACTCTTCTTCGCTCTTCGTCACTCTTCTTCGCTCTTCGTCACTCTTCTTCGCTCTTCGTCACTCTTCGTCACTCTTCATCACTCTTCATCACTCTTCTTCACTCTTCTTCACTCTTCGTCACTCTTCACTCTTCTTCACTCTTCTTCGCTCTTCACTCTTCGTCACTCTTCTTCACTCTTCGTCGCTCTTCTTCACTCTTCTTCACTCTTCGTCACTCTTCACTCTTCTTCACTCTTCGTCACTCTTCACTCTTCTTCACTCTTCTTCGCTCTTCACTCTTCTTCACTCTTCTTCACTCTTCTTCACTCTTCTTCGCTCTTCGTCACTCTTCATCGCTCTTCTTCACTCTTCTTCACTCTTCATCACTCTTCTTCACTCTTCATCGCTCTTCTTCACTCTTCTTCGCTCTTCTTCACTCTTCTTCGCTCTTCTTCGCTCTTCTTCACTCTTCACTCTTCTTCACTCTTCGTCACTCTTCTTCACTCTTCGTCACTCTTCACTCTTCGTCGCTCTTCACTCTTCTTCACGCTTCACTCTTCTTCGCTCTTCGTCACTCTTCATCGCTCTTCTTCACTCTTCATCACTCTTCATCACTCTTCTTCACTCTTCTTCGCTCTTCTTCGCTCTTCTTCGCTCTTCTTCACTCTTCTTCACTCTTCTTCGCTCTTCTTCACTCTTCACTCTTCTTCACTCTTCTTCACTCTTCGTCACTCTTCTTCACTCTTCGTCACTCTTCGTCACTCTTCGTCACTCTTCGTCACTCTTCATCACTCTTCATCACTCTTCATCACTCTTCTTCACTCTTCTTCACTCTTCGTCACTCTTCACTCTTCTTCACTCTTCTTCGCTCTTCTTCGCTCTTCACTCTTCTTCACTCTTCTTCACTCTTCTTCACTCTTCTTCACTCTTCGTCACTCTTCGTCACTCTTCGTCACTCTTCGTCACTCTTCTTCACTCTTCGTCGCTCTTCTTCACTCTTCGTCACTCTTCACTCTTCTTCACTCTTCGTCACTCTTCACTCTTCTTCACTCTTCTTCGCTCTTCACTCTTCTTCACTCTTCTTCACTCTTCTTCGCTCTTCTTCGCTCTTCGTCACTCTTCATCGCTCTTCTTCACTCTTCATCACTCTTCTTCACTCTTCATCACTCTTCTTCGCTCTTCTTCGCTCTTCTTCGCTCTTCTTCGCTCTTCTTCGCTCTTCTTCGCTCTTCTTCGCTCTTCTTCACTCTTCACTCTTCTTCACTCTTCGTCACTCTTCTTCACTCTTCGTCACTCTTCGTCACTCTTCTTCACTCTTCGTCACTCTTCTTCACTCTTCGTCGCTCTTCACTCTTCTTCACGCTTCACTCTTCTTCGCTCTTCGTCACTCTTCATCGCTCTTCTTCACTCTTCATCACTCTTCTTCACTCTTCTTCACTCTTCTTCGCTCTTCTTCGCTCTTCTTCACTCTTCGCTCTTCTTCACTCTTCACTCTTCTTCACTCTTCGTCACTCTTCTTCACTCTTCTTCACTCTTCGTCACTCTTCATCACTCTTCATCACTCTTCTTCACTCTTCTTCACTCTTCGTCACTCTTCACTCTTCTTCACTCTTCTTCGCTCTTCACTCTTCTTCGCTCTTCACTCTTCTTCACTCTTCTTCACTCTTCTTCACTCTTCGTCACTCTTCTTCACTCTTCGTCGCTCTTCTTCACTCTTCTTCACTCTTCGTCACTCTTCACTCTTCTTCACTCTTCGTCACTCTTCACTCTTCTTCACTCTTCTTCGCTCTTCACTCTTCTTCACTCTTCTTCACTCTTCTTCACTCTTCTTCGCTCTTCGTCACTCTTCATCGCTCTTCTTCACTCTTCATCACTCTTCTTCACTCTTCATCACTCTTCTTCACTCTTCTTCACTCTTCTTCACACTTCTTCGCTCTTCTTCGCTCTTCTTCACTCTTCACTCTTCTTCACTCTTCTTCACTCTTCGTCACTCTTCTTCACTCTTCGTCACTCTTCTTCACTCTTCGTCGCTCTTCACTCTTCTTCACGCTTCACTCTTCTTCGCTCTTCTTCACTCTTCGTCACTCTTCTTCACTCTTCGTCGCTCTTCTTCACTCTTCTTCACTCTTCGTCACTCTTCACTCTTCTTCACTCTTCGTCACTCTTCACTCTTCTTCACTCTTCTTCACTCTTCTTCGCTCTTCACTCTTCTTCACTCTTCTTCACTCTTCTTCACTCTTCTTCGCTCTTCTTCGCTCTTCGTCACTCTTCATCGCTCTTCTTCACTCTTCATCACTCTTCTTCACTCTTCTTCACTCTTCTTCACTCTTCTTCACTCTTCTTCACTCTTCTTCGCTCTTCTTCGCTCTTCTTCACTCTTCACTCTTCTTCACTCTTCTTCACTCTTCGTCACTCTTCTTCACTCTTCGTCACTCTTCTTCACTCTTCGTCGCTCTTCACTCTTCTTCACGCTTCACTCTTCTTCGCTCTTCATCGCTCTTCTTCACTCTTCATCACTCTTCTTCACTCTTCTTCGCTCTTCTTCGCTCTTCTTCGCTCTTCTTCACTCTTCTTCGCTCTTCTTCACTCTTCTTCGCTCTTCTTCACTCTTCGCTCTTCTTCACTCTTCACTCTTCTTCACTCTTCGTCACTCTTCTTCACTCTTCGTCGCTCTTCACTCTTCTTCACGCTTCACTCTTCTTCACTCTTCTTCGCTCTTCTTCGCTCTTCGTCACTCTTCTTCACTCTTCATCACTCTTCTTCACTCTTCTTCGCTCTTCTTCGCTCTTCTTCGCTCTTCTTCGCTCTTCTTCGCTCTTCTTCGCTCCTCTTCACTCTTCTTCACTCTTCTTCACTCTTCTTCACTCTTCGTCACTCTTCGTCACTCTTCTTCACTCTTCGTCGCTCTTCACTCTTCTTCACGCTTCACTCTTCTTCACTCTTCTTCGCTCTTCACTCTTCACTCTTCACTCTTCTTCGCTCTTCTTCGCTCTTCGCTCTTCTTCGCTCTTCACTCTTCTTCGCTCTTCACTCTTCTTCGCTCTTCTTCGCGCTTCACTCTTCTTCGCTCTTCGTCACTCTTCACTCTTCTTCACTCTTCTTCACTCTTCGTCACTCTTCGTCACTCTTCGTCACTCTTCTTCACTCTTCGTCGCTCTTCACTCTTCTTCACGCTTCACTCTTCTTCGCTCTTCATCGCTCTTCTTCACTCTTCATCACTCTTCTTCACTCTTCTTCGCTCTTCTTCGCTCTTCTTCGCTCTTCTTCACTCTTCTTCACTCTTCTTCGCTCTTCTTCACTCTTCTTCGCTCTTCTTCACTCTTCGCTCTTCTTCACTCTTCACTCTTCTTCACTCTTCGTCACTCTTCTTCACTCTTCGTCACTCTTCTTCACTCTTCGTCGCTCTTCACTCTTCTTCACGCTTCACTCTTCTTCACTCTTCTTCGCTCTTCGTCACTCTTCTTCACTCTTCATCACTCTTCTTCACTCTTCTTCGCTCTTCTTCGCTCTTCTTCGCTCTTCTTCGCTCTTCTTCGCTCTTCTTCGCTCTTCACTCTTCTTCACTCTTCTTCACTCTTCTTCACTCTTCGTCACTCTTCGTCACTCTTCTTCACTCTTCGTCGCTCTTCACTCTTCTTCACGCTTCACTCTTCTTCACTCTTCTTCGCTCTTCACTCTTCACTCTTCTTCGCTCTTCTTCGCTCTTCGCTCTTCTTCGCTCTTCACTCTTCTTCGCTCTTCACTCTTCTTCGCTCTTCTTCGCGCTTCACTCTTCTTCGCTCTTCGTCACTCTTCACTCTTCTTCACTCTTCTTCACTCTTCGTCACTCTTCGTCACTCTTCGTCACTCTTCGTCACTCTTCGTCACTCTTCTTCACTCGTCACTCTTCGTCACTCTTCGTCACTCTTCTTCACTCTTCGTCACTCTTCGTCACTCTTCGTCACTCTTCGTCGCTCTTCACTCTTCTTCACGCTTCACTCTTCTTCACTCTTCTTCACTCTTCTTCGCTCTTCTTCGCTCTTCTTCGCTCTTCACTCTTCTTCACTCTTCTTCGCTCTTCACTCTTCTTCACTCTTCTTCGCTCTTCTTCACTCTTCACTCTTCACTCTTCTTCACTCTTCTTCGCTCTTCGTCACTCTTCGTCACTCTTTGTCACTCTTCTTCACTCTTCTTCACTCTTCGTCACTCTTCACTCTTCTTCACTCTTCTTCACTCTTCGTCACTCTTCGTCACTCTTCTTCACTCTTCACTCTTCTTCACTCTTCGTCACTCTTCGTCACTCTTCGTCACTCTTCTTCGCTCTTCTTCACTCTTCGTCACTCTTCTTCACTCTTCTTCGCTCTTCGTCACTCTTCTTCGCTCTTCCCTCTTCTTCACTCTTCTTCACTCTTCTTCGCTCTTCACTCTTCTTCACTCTTCTTCGCTCTTCTTCACTCTTCGCTCTTCTTCACTCTTCTTCACTCTTCTTCGTTCTTCGTCACTCTTCACTCTTCGTCACTCTTCGTCACTCTTCGTCAAACTTCTTCACTCTTCGTCACTCTTCACTCTTCTTCACTCTTCGTCACTCTTCGTCACTCTTCACTCTTCTTCACTCTTCTTCACTCTTCTTCACTCTTCTTCACTCTTCGTCACTCTTCTTCACTCTTCTTCACTCTTCGTCACTCTTCGTCACTCTTCTTCACTCTTCGTCGCTCTTCACTCTTCTTCACTCTTCTTCACTCTTCTTCACTCTTCTTCGCTCTTCACTCTTCTTCACTCTTCTTCACTCTTCTTCACTCTTCTTCGCTCTTCACTCTTCTTCGCTCTTCACTCTTCTTCACTCTTCGTCACTCTTCGTCACTCTTCTTCACTCTTCGTCACTCTTCACTCTTCTTCACTCTTCGTCACTCTTCTTCACTCTTCACTCTTCTTCACTCTTCGTCACTCTTCGTCGCTCTTCGTCACTCTTCATCGCTCTTCGTCACTCTTCTTCACTCTTCTTCACTCTTCACTCTTCTTCACTCTTCACTCTTCTTCACTCTTCGTCACTCTTCTTCACTCTTCGTCACTCTTCACTCTTCGTCACTCTTCACTCTTCTTCACGCTTCACTCTTCGTCACTCTTCTTCACTCTTCACTCTTCGTCACTCTTCGTCACTCTTCTTCACTCTTCGTCACTCTTCGTCACTCTTCTTCACTCTTCGTCGCTCTTCACTCTTCTTCACGCTTCACTCTTCTTCACTCTTCTTCACTCTTCTTCACTCTTCTTCGCTCTTCACTCTTCTTCACTCTTCTTCGCTCTTCACTCTTCTTCACTCTTCTTCGCTCTTCTTCACTCTTCACTCTTCGTCACTCTTCTTCGCTCTTCGTCACTCTTCGTCACTCTTTGTCACTCTTTGTCACTCTTTGTCACTCTTCTTCACTCTTCTTCACTCTTCGTCACTCTTCACTCTTCTTCACTCTTCTTCACTCTTCGTCACTCTTCGTCACTCTTCTTCACTCTTCACTCTTCTTCACTCTTCGTCACTCTTCGTCACTCTTCGTCACTCTTCTTCGCTCTTCTTCACTCTTCGTCACTCTTCTTCACTCTTCTTCGCTCTTCGTCACTCTTCTTCGCTCTTCCCTCTTCTTCACTCTTCTTCACTCTTCTTCGCTCTTCACTCTTCTTCACTCTTCTTCGCTCTTCTTCACTCTTCGCTCTTCTTCACTCTTCTTCACTCTTCTTCGTTCTTCGTCACTCTTCACTCTTCGTCACTCTTCGTCACTCTTCGTCAAACTTCTTCACTCTTCGTCACTCTTCACTCTTCTTCACTCTTCGTCACTCTTCGTCACTCTTCACTCTTCTTCACTCTTCTTCACTCTTCTTCACTCTTCTTCACTCTTCGTCACTCTTCTTCACTCTTCTTCACTCTTCGTCACTCTTCGTCACTCTTCTTCACTCTTCGTCGCTCTTCACTCTTCTTCACGCTTCACTCTTCTTCACTCTTCTTCGCTCTTCACTCTTCTTCACTCTTCTTCACTCTTCTTCGCTCTTCACTCTTCTTCGCTCTTCACTCTTCTTCACTCTTCGTCACTCTTCGTCACTCTTCTTCACTCTTCGTCACTCTTCACTCTTCTTCACTCTTCGTCACTCTTCTTCACTCTTCTTCACTCTTCACTCTTCTTCACTCTTCGTCACTCTTCGTCGCTCTTCGTCACTCTTCATCGCTCTTCGTCACTCTTCTTCACTCTTCTTCACTCTTCACTCTTCTTCACTCTTCACTCTTCTTCACTCTTCGTCACTCTTCTTCACTCTTCGTCACTCTTCTTCACTCTTCGTCACTCTTCACTCTTCTTCACGCTTCACTCTTCTTCACTCTTCTTCGCTCTTCACTCTTCTTCACTCTTCTTCGCTCTTCACTCTTCTTCACTCTTCACTCTTCTTCACTCTTCGTCACTCTTCTTCACTCTTCGTCACTCTTCACTCTTCTTCACTCTTCGTCACTCTTCTTCACTCTTCTTCACTCTTCGTCACTCTTCTTCACTCTTCTTCACTCTTCGTCACTCTTCTTCACTCTTCGTCACTCTTCGTCACTCTTCTTCACTCTTCCTCACTCTTCACTCTTCTTCGCTCTTCACTCTTCTTCACTCTTCTTCACTCTTCACTCTTCTTCACTCTTCTTCACTCTTCTTCACTCTTCTTCACTCTTCGTCACTCTTCGTCACTCTTCACTCTTCTTCACTCTTCGTCACTCTTCTTCACTCTTCGTCACTCTTCACTCTTCTTCACTCTTCACTCTTCTTCACTCTTCACTCTTCTTCACTCTTCACTCTTCTTCACTCTTCGTCACTCTTCGTCACTCTTCGTCACTCTTCGTCACTCTTCGTCACTCTTCGTCACTCTTCGTCACTCTTCGTCACTCTTCGTCACTCTTCACTCTTCGTCACTCTTCACTCTTCTTCACTCTTCTTCACTCTTCACTCTTCGTCACTCTTCACTCTTCTTCACTCTTCACTCTTCTTCACTCTTCTTCACTCTTCACTCTTCTTCACTCTTCGTCGCTCTTCTTCACTCTTCGTCACTCTTCTTCACTCTTCTTCACTCTTCGTCACTCTTCTTCACTCTTCACTCTTCTTCACTCTTCGTCACTCTTCTTCACTCTTCGTCACTCTTCACTCTTCTTCACTCTTCACTCTTCTTCACTCTTCTTCACTCTTCTTCACTCTTCGTCACTCTTCGTCACTCTTCTTCACTCTTCGTCACTCTTCGTCACTCTTCGTCACTCTTCACTCTTCGTCACTCTTCGTCACTCTTCGTCACTCTTCACTCTTCTTCACTCTTCTTCACTCTTCGTCACTCTTCGTCACTCTTCACTCTTCTTCACTCTTCACTCTTCTTCACTCTTCTTCACTCTTCTTCACTCTTCTTCACTCTTCGTCACTCTTCGTCACTCTTCACTCTTCTTCACGCTTCACTCTTCTTCACTCTTCTTCACTCTTCACTCTTCGTCACTCTTCACTCTTCTTCACTCTTCTTCACTCTTCTTCGCTCTTCACTCTTCTTCACTCTTCTTCGCTCTTCTTCACTCTTCTTCACTCTTCACTCTTCTTCACTCTTCGTCACTCTTCTTCACTCTTCGTCACTCTTCGTCACTCTTCTTCACTCTTCGTCACTCTTCACTCTTCTTCACTCTTCGTCACTCTTCTTCACTCTTCGTCACTCTTCTTCACTCTTCGTCACTCTTCACTCTTCTTCACTCTTCACTCTTCTTCACTCTTCACTCTTCTTCACTCTTCACTCTTCTTCACTCTTCGTCACTCTTCTTCACTCTTCGTCACTCTTCACTCTTCTTCACTCTTCACTCTTCTTCACTCTTCTTCACTCTTCACTCTTCGTCACTCTTCACTCTTCTTCACTCTTCACTCTTCTTCACTCTTCTTCACTCTTCGTCACTCTTCGTCACTCTTCTTCACTCTTCGTCACTCTTCTTCACTCTTCGTCGCTCTTCTTAGCTCTTCTTAGCTCTTCTTCGCTCTTCTTCGCTCTTCTTCACTCTTCTTCACTCTTCTTCACTCTTCTTCACTCTTCTTCACTCTTCGTCACTCTTCGTCACTCTTCACTCTTCGTCACTCTTCACTCTTCTTCACTCTTCTTCACTCTTCACTCTTCGTCACTCTTCACTCTTCTTCACTCTTCACTCTTCTTCACTCTTCACTCTTCACTCTTCGTCACTCTTCTTCACTCTTCGTCACTCTTCTTCACTCTTCGTCACTCTTCTTCACTCTTCGTCACTCTTCACTCTTCTTCACTCTTCTTCACTCTTCACTCTTCTTCACTCTTCACTCTTCACTCTTCTTCACTCTTCGTCACTCTTCGTCACTCTTCGTCACTCTTCTTCACTCTTCGTCACTCTTCTTCACTCTTCGTCACTCTTCTTCACTCTTCGTCACTCTTCACTCCTCTTCACTCCTCTTCACTCTTCTTCACTCTTCTTCACTCTTCACTCTTCGTCACTCTTCACTCTTCTTCACTCTTCACTCTTCTTCACTCTTCACTCTTCTTCACTCTTCTTCACTCTTCACTCTTCGTCACTCTTCGTCACTCTTCGTCACTCTTCGTCAGTCTTCGTCAGTCTTCTTCACTCTTCGTCACTCTTCTTCACTCTTCTTCACTCTTCGTCACTCTTCACTCTTCTTCACTCTTCACTCTTCTTCACTCTTCACTCTTCTTCACTCTTCTTCACTCTTCTTCACTCTTCGTCACTCTTCACTCTTCACTCTTCACTCTTCTTCACTCTTCTTCACTCTTCACTCTTCACTCTTCACTCTTCACTCTTCACTCTTCGTCACTCTTCGTCACTCTTCGTCACTCTTCTTCACTCTTCTTCACTCTTCTTCACTCTTCTTCACTCTTCACTCTTCTTCACTCTTCACTCTTCTTCACTCTTCACTCTTCTTCACTCTTCACTCTTCTTCACTCTTCACTCTTCTTCACTCTTCTTCACTCTTCACTCTTCGTCACTCTTCACTCTTCGTCACTCTTCACTCTTCGTCACTCTTCACTCTTCACTCTTCTTCACTCTTCTTCACTCTTCTTCACTCTTCACTCTTCGTCACTCTTCTTCACTCTTCGTCACTCTTCTTCACTCTTCGTCACTCTTCTTCACTCTTCTTCACTCTTCGTCACTCTTCTTCACTCTTCTTCACTCTTCACTCTTCTTCACTCTTCACTCTTCGTCACTCTTCACTCTTCTTCACTCTTCTTCACTCTTCTTCACTCTTCACTCTTCACTCTTCTTCACTCTTCACTCTTCACTCTTCTTCACTCTTCTTCACTCTTCTTCACTCTTCACTCTTCTTCACTCTTCTTCACTCTTCTTCACTCTTCTTCACTCTTCTTCACTCTTCACTCTTCTTCACTCTTCTTCACTCGTCACTCTTCTTCACTCTTCGTCACTCTTCTTCACTCTTCGTCACTCTTCACTCTTCTTCACTCTTCACTCTTCTTCACTCTTCACTCTTCTTCACTCTTCTTCACTCTTCACTCTTCGTCACTCTTCACTCTTCGTCACTCTTCACTCTTCTTCACTCTTCTTCACTCTTCTTCACTCTTCTTCACTCTTCTTCACTCTTCACTCTTCGTCACTCTTCGTCACTCTTCGTCACTCTTCACTCTTCTTCACTCTTCACTCTTCACTCTTCACTCTTCTTCACTCTTCTTCACTCTTCACTCTTCGTCACTCTTCACTCTTCTTCACTCTTCGTCACTCTTCGTCACTCTTCGTCACTCTTCGTCACTCTTCGTCACTCTTCGTCACTCTTCGTCACTCTTCTTCACTCTTCTTCACTCTTCGTCACTCTTCGTCACTCTTCGTCACTCTTCGTCACTCTTCTTCACTCTTCTTCACTCTTCACTCTTCTTCACTCTTCACTCTTCTTCACTCTTCACTCTTCACTCTTCTTCACTCTTCACTCTTCTTCACTCTTCACTCTTCGTCACTCTTCACTCTTCGTCACTCTTCTTCACTCTTCTTCACTCTTCTTCACTCTTCTTCACTCTTCTTCACTCTTCTTCACTCTTCTTCACTCTTCACTCTTCTTCACTCTTCTTCACTCTTCTTCACTCTTCACTCTTCTTCACTCTTCTTCACTCTTCTTCACTCTTCTTCACTCTTCTTCACTCTTCACTCTTCACTCTTCTTCACTCTTCTTCACTCTTCACTCTTCACTCTTCGTCACTCTTCTTCACTCGTCACTCTTCGTCACTCTTCGTCACTCTTCTTCACTCTTCTTCACTCTTCACTCTTCTTCACTCTTCACTCTTCTTCACTCTTCACTCTTCATCACTCTTCTTCACTCTTCACTCTTCGTCACTCTTCACTCTTCTTCACTCTTCACTCTTCTTCACTCTTCGTCACTCTTCTTCACTCTTCTTCACTCTTCGTCACTCTTCGTCACTCTTCGTCACTCTTCGTCACTCTTCGTCACTCTTCACTCTTCTTCACTCTTCACTCTTCTTCACTCTTCACTCTTCGTCACTCTTCACTCTTCTTCACTCTTCTTCACTCTTCTTCACTCTTCGTCACTCTTCGTCACTCTTCGTCACTCTTCGTCACTCTTCGTCACTCTTCGTCACTCTTCTTCACTCTTCACTCTTCACTCTTCTTCACTCTTCACTCTTCTTCACTCTTCTTCACTCTTCACTCTTCTTCACTCTTCACTCTTCTTCACTCTTCACTCTTCGTCACTCTTCTTCACTCTTCACTCTTCGTCACTCTTCACTCTTCGTCACTCTTCACTCTTCTTCACTCTTCTTCACTCTTCGTCACTCTTCGTCACTCTTCGTCACTCTTCTTCACTCTTCTTCACTCTTCTTCACTCTTCACTCTTCGTCACTCTTCGTCACTCTTCGTCACTCTTCGTCACTCTTCACTCTTCGTCACTCTTCACTCTTCTTCACTCTTCACTCTTCACTCTTCTTCACTCTTCACTCTTCTTCACTCTTCACTCTTCGTCACTCTTCACTCTTCGTCACTCTTCACTCTTCTTCACTCTTCTTCACTCTTCTTCACTCTTCTTCACTCTTCACTCTTCGTCACTCTTCTTCACTCTTCTTCACTCTTCTTCACTCTTCTTCACTCTTCACTCTTCGTCACTCTTCGTCACTCTTCTTCACTCTTCTTCACTCGTCACTCTTCGTCACTCTTCTTCACTCTTCTTCACTCTTCGTCACTCTTCTTCACTCTTCGTCACTCTTCTTCACTCTTCACTCTTCTTCACTCTTCACTCTTCGTCACTCTTCACTCTTCTTCACTCTTCACTCTTCTTCACTCTTCTTCACTCTTCTTCACTCTTCGTCACTCTTCGTCACTCTTCTTCACTCTTCACTCTTCTTCACTCTTCTTCACTCTTCACTCTTCGTCACTCTTCACTCTTCGTCACTCTTCACTCTTCTTCACTCTTCTTCACTCTTCTTCACTCTTCTTCACTCTTCTTCACTCTTCTTCACTCTTCTTCACTCTTCACTCTTCGTCACTCTTCTTCACTCTTCTTCACTCTTCACTCTTCGTCACTCTTCTTCACTCTTCTTCACTCGTCACTCTTCGTCACTCTTCACTCTTCACTCTTCTTCACTCTTCACTCTTCTTCACTCTTCACTCTTCACTCTTCTTCACTCTTCACTCTTCTTCACTCTTCACTCTTCTTCACTCTTCTTCACTCTTCTTCACTCTTCTTCACTCTTCTTCACTCTTCACTCTTCACTCTTCGTCACTCTTCGTCACTCTTCGTCACTCTTCACTCTTCTTCACTCTTCGTCACTCTTCGTCACTCTTCACTCTTCTTCACTCTTCACTCTTCTTCACTCTTCTTCACTCTTCTTCACTCTTCTTCACTCTTCTTCACTCTTCACTCTTCACTCTTCTTCACTCTTCACTCTTCGTCACTCTTCACTCTTCGTCACTCTTCACTCTTCTTCACTCTTCACTCTTCGTCACTCTTCTTCATTCTTCTTCACTCTTCACTCTTCTTCACTCTTCACTCTTCTTCACTCTTCTTCACTCTTCTTCACTCTTCACTCTTCTTCACTCTTCTTCACTCTTCTTCACTCTTCTTCACTCTTCTTCACTCTTCACTCTTCACTCTTCTTCACTCTTCTTCACTCTTCTTCACTCTTCGTCACTCTTCGTCACTCTTCGTCACTCTTCGTCACTCTTCGTCACTCTTCGTCACTCTTCGTCACTCTTCTTCACTCTTCACTCTTCGTCACTCTTCACTCTTCTTCACTCTTCACTCTTCTTCACTCTTCTTCACTCTTCACTCTTCACTCTTCTTCACTCTTCTTCACTCTTCTTCACTCTTCGTCACTCTTCTTCACTCTTCGTCACTCTTCGTCACTCTTCACTCTTCTTCACTCTTCACTCTTCTTCACTCTTCTTCACTCTTCACTCTTCGTCACTCTTCACTCTTCGTCACTCTTCACTCTTCTTCACTCTTCTTCACTCTTCTTCACTCTTCTTCACTCTTCTTCACTCTTCGTCACTCTTCTTCACTCTTCTTCACTCTTCTTCACTCTTCACTCTTCGTCACTCTTCTTCACTCTTCTTCACTCTTCTTCACTCGTCACTCTTCGTCACTCTTCTTCACTCTTCTTCACTCTTCACTCTTCTTCACTCTTCACTCTTCTTCACTCTTCTTCACTCTTCACTCTTCGTCACTCTTCACTCTTCTTCACTCTTCACTCTTCTTCACTCTTCGTCACTCTTCGTCACTCTTCACTCTTCACTCTTCACTCTTCGTCACTCTTCACTCTTCGTCACTCTTCTTCACTCTTCACTCTTCTTCACTCTTCGTCACTCTTCACTCTTCGTCACTCTTCACTCTTCGTCACTCTTCACTCTTCTTCACTCTTCGTCACTCTTCGTCACTCTTCTTCACTCTTCACTCTTCGTCACTCTTCTTCACTCTTCTTCACTCTTCACTCTTCGTCACTCTTCTTCACTCTTCTTCACTCGTCACTCTTCGTCACTCTTCTTCACTCTTCACTCTTCTTCACTCTTCTTCACTCTTCTTCACTCTTCTTCACTCTTCTTCACTCTTCACACTTCTTCACTCTTCACTCTTCACTCTTCACTCTTCACTCTTCACTCTTCTTCACTCTTCGTCACTCTTCACTCTTCTTCACTCTTCTTCACTCTTCTTCACTCTTCACTCTTCTTCACTCTTCACTCTTCTTCACTCTTCACTCTTCTTCACTCTTCTTCACTCTTCACTCTTCTTCACTCTTCTTCACTCTTCACTCTTCGTCACTCTTCACTCTTCGTCACTCTTCACTCTTCTTCACTCTTCTTCACTCTTCTTCACTCTTCTTCACTCCTCTTCACTCTTCTTCACTCTTCACTCTTCGTCACTCTTCTTCACTCTTCTTCACTCTTCACTGTTCGTCACTCTTCTTCACTCTTCTTCACTCGTCACTCTTCGTCACTCTTCACTCTTCTTCACTCTTCACTCTTCTTCACTCTTCACTCTTCTTCACTCTTCTTCACTCTTCACTCTTCGTCACTCTTCACTCTTCGTCACTCTTCTTCACTCTTCTTCACTCTT